>NC_091335.1:28456445-28466445 GCF_038502225.1 Cherax quadricarinatus
CAGTATTCCAGCCTAGAGAGAACAAGTGATTTAAAAAACAATCATCATTGTGACTCACGAAATCGTAATGACACGATTGCAAACAAACCATACCCCGGCCGGGATTGAACCCGCGGTCAGAGAGTCAAAACTCCAGACCGTCGCGTTAGCCACTAGACCAGCTAGCCACAATAAGATTCGTCCAACTAGGTATATTTCTACACCATAGGAAGGTTAGCACAGGCACCACTGTGACCACAAATGCAAGTCTGTAAAAACTTGCATTTGTGGTCACAGAGGTGCCTGTGCTAACCTTCCTATGGTGTAGAAATATACCTAGTTGGACGAATCTTATTGCGGCTAGCTGGTCTAGTGGCTAACGCGACGGTCTGGAGTTTTGAGACTCTCTGACCGCGGGTTCAATCACGGCCGGGGTATGGTTTGGTTAATCATCATTGTCATCTCTTGTTTTGAACGTTCTCATTATCTATCCTATCATTTTCTTCGCTGATGTGATAGTGGCGCTGTTGTGGTCCTATATATATATATATATATATATATATATATATATATATATATATATATATATATATATATATATATATATATATATATATATATATATATATATATTATATTTATTTAACAAGTCGGCCGTCTCCCACCGAGGCAGAGTGACCCAAAAAGAAAGAAAATACTTTCATCATCATGCAACACTTTCACCTCACATATAATTGCAGAGGTGCTCAGAATACAACAGTTTAGAAGTATATACGTATAAAAATACACAATATATCCCTCCAAACTGCCAATATCCCAAATCCCTGTACTTCCCATTTCCAGGACTCAAGTCCGGCTATATAAAATAACCGGTTTCCCTGAATACCTTCACTAAATATTACCCTGCTCACACTCCAACAGATCGTCAGGTCTCAAAAACCATTCGTCTCAATTCACTCCTATCTAACACGCTCTCGAACGCTTGCTGGAAGTCCAAGCCCCTCGCCCATAAAACCTCCTTTACCCCCTCCCTTCAACCTTCTCGAGGACGACCCCAAACCAGCCTTCCTTCCTCTACAGATTTATACTCTCTCCATGTCATTCTACTTTGATCCATTCTCTCTAAATGACCAAACCACCTCAACAAACCCTCTTCAGCCCTCTGACTAATACTTTTATAAACTCCACACCTTCTCCTAATTTCCACACTCCGAATTTTCTGCATAATATTTACACCACACATTGCCCTTAGACAGGACATCTCCACTGCCTCCAACCGTCTCCTTGCTGCAGCATTTACAACCCAAGCTTCACACACATATAAGAGCGTTGGTACTACTATACTTTCATACATTTCCTTCTTTGCCTCCTTAGATAACATTTTTTGTCTCCATATATACCTCAACGCACCACTCACCTTTTTTCCTTCATCAATTCTATGATTAACCTCATCCTTCATAAATCCATCCGCTGACACGTCAACTCCCAAATGTCTGAAAACATTCACTTCTTCCATACTCCTCCTCTCCAATGTGATACAAAATTTTTGCTTATCTAAATCATTTGAAATCCTCATCACCTTACTCTTTTCTATGTTCACTTTCAACTTTCTACCTTTACACACACTCCCAAACTCATCCACTACCCTTTGCAATTTTTCTTTAGAATCTTCCATAAGCACAGAATCATCTGCAGATCCAATACCTGGGCGCCCAGGCACTGGACCAGTGTGGATGAGTGGTTATAGCACGGCGTATCTTATCCCAAGTTTCTTAGGTTCGGGTCTCCATCGACCAGAGATTAGTGTTTGTGAATATTTCGCCTGTTCTGAGAAACACACACACACACACACACACACACACACATATATATATATATATATATATATATATATATATATATATCTATATATATATATATATATATATATATATATATATATATATATATATATATATATATATGTCGTGCCGAATAGGCAGAATTTGCGATCTTGGCTTAAATAGCAACGTTCGTCTTGCCATATAGGACAAGTGAAAAATTGTGTATGCAATAATTTCGCCAAAATAATTCTGAACCTAACGAAAAATATATATTTCACTGTGTTTGTTTAGTATTAAATTACTGTAAACAAATCTAAAATATATTTAGTCGGGTTAGGCTAAAATAAATTTATCTTGTTATAATAAGGTTAGGTAAGTTTTCTAAAATTCTTTTGTTGCAAAATAAGAAATTTTTACATTAACATTAATGAAAAAAATATATCTTTAATACCGATAATGTCTGCTACGGTCGAATTTAAAACACTAAAAAGAGTAGAAGAAGCAATTTTGCCGTTATCAGTCGGTCAGTCCTCGTAGGAGGTGATCAGTCTCTCTTCTTTCTTAAACATGTATTAAGTTGGTTGGTTAATAGGGTTCAAAACCTACCCACAAAAATACTTTAATTCCTACAATTTTAATTGAGGAAAATTTATGGTTTCTTGTATATATCCCCTTGAAGCCTATAGCATAGGTTAGTTGGTTGAAGTTTAAAACCTATCACCTACACTATGGTCATAAATGCTGCTTGGTGAGCTGTCCACTAAGAGACAAAAATAATTAAATTACTACAACAGGGATTAATGTCTCAGTATGTATATACTCTGGGAGAAATAAAACCCTCTACGTACATATCCTGTGTTGCATAGACATATGGCCAGAGCTTAAACACTAGAGCAGAAGTCAGGTACAACACTTGGAATTGACGTCACGGGTGATTGATATCAACTCATTAGTGGAGTGAGTCGTGAAAATGGTACGTTGGTCAGTGAAGCATGTTTGACATCCAGCTATAGTTATTTAGATTAAGATTCGTAATATAAATAAAAAATGTACTGCTAATAAATAAAATATCTTTAAATAAGTTCCATATATATATTTCTTGAGCACTAACAGCCTCGTTAAAGAAATATAACAAAACACTTGACAGTGGTTCTGAGAGAACTGGTTCAGTCTCTCTGTCTCAACCTTACGTGTCAGCGACTGTGATCAGTTTAGTGTTGGGTGAGGTAGTGACCGTATGTGTGTGCTACAGTGCGCAATATTACATGTTAAGTGTTAGTGATACACTGAATGATATTGTGTGAAGTGTAATGCACAAAGTGTTATTGATATGTGGATAAAATCAAACAATAGATATATTGTTACAGTGTATAAGATGTTACAAGACAATTCTACAATGTTTATTATTAATTATCCTTAGAGGGGATTTTTAAGTGATAATCAGTGTCACTTTTAATTCCAAATTTTTCCGATATGCTTGTAATTTCCAAGGCTTGTGTAGTGTAACTAGAGTCAGATTAATGGAACAATAAACAAGTGCACGTCGTTACTGTCTCGAGATGCTGAAACCACTTCCTTCATTCTGGCTTAAGTCGAGCCCTGGTCACAGACCGGGCAAGGCCTGGTCACAGACCGGGCAAGGCCTGGTCACAGACCGGGCAAGGCCTGGTCACAGACCGGGCGAGGTCTGGTCACAGACCAGACCGAGGGGGGTGTCATCCCCAGAAACCCTCTCCAGGTACACAACTTCCAAAAATCATAAAAGCTGCGTCTTAATTCACCGACGACAGACTGAAATTCCGGTGTGTAGGTGAAGAGTTGATCATTTTCTTTGTAATATAATACAGAAGTCACATGGAAATATAAAGGTCTTTAGCTCTAGATGTTTCAGATTCTTGTACGTCGTCACGAACAATGCATTGTTGCAAGACATCAACAGATAGGAGGGCAGAGCTGTATGACCCTAATGGGTTTAGCGCTTAGTTATGATGATGGTAATAATAATAATAACAGGTAGGAGGTATCACTGAAACCTTCTGTCTTGCTTCAGAGAATTTCCCCTTTTATCTGTTGCTGTCTTGCAACATTGCATAGCTCCTGACAACGCACGAAAGTGCGAAAGATCTAGAGCTAAAGCTTTCCATCCCCAAGTGTTTTTTTCTTCATTGTTAAAATAGCCCGTCTGCGGTTACATTGCGTGTAATTTAATGTAAAAAAATCATTCGCAGTTTCCTCTTGTCAGCTGACGCAGCTGACGCAGCTGACAACCTTGACAGTACACGTTAAATGTTGTTTGTGTTTGCTGGAAATTTATCAATATTTAAAATGGTTAATGCAACTTCGAATCATAGTAAACTGCAATAAATGGAGAATTACTCTTCTAATCGGCTTCAAACTGTCACCACTCGTCTGGTTTACTGCACACAATGCTCCTCTTATTTGCTGCCAAAAGTCTCGATTTCCTAATTTTATTGAATGAAAAGTGAAGTTTATTTATATTTAATAACTAAATTGGTTCTTCTGATCGACCAGAAAATTATAATGAATCATTCTATATAAATGATGACCATCCATAAGTTTATTATCAGTAAGTGGAAATTTGTAATATTCGTGAAACTGCTACAAAATTTGGAATCGTTCGAATTTTATCATTTACTCGAATAGCTTCTCTGATCGTCTTCAAACTTTCTCCGTTGGTGGATTTTATTAACAGAATGTTTGGTGCTGAATTTGAACTGTGATGATTTCAATTTGCCATATTTAATAATTCCTAATTCCAGTGTAATAAACAAAAAATGTTTCTAATGTTCTTTTTATAATTGATTGGGCACTGTATGGCTGCCACTTGCAAATTTTTTCAGCAATTTAAAAAAAAAAAAAAAAAAAAAAAAAGTGTAGAGAGTTTATGACTGAATATAAACGTAAGGAAAAACCTACGAAAAATAATTTTTATGGAGTTTTTTTTTTTGCGTATTAAGAATAGACTTCATTATTTTCAGAACATTCTCTGCAAAATTTTTTTTGTCTTAATCATTTTTTTCTCTATCGAAAACGCGTTACTGGATAAGCTTCAAACTTTTGTCATGACTCATGAAATCGTAATGACACGATTGCAAACAAACCATTGTAAGGGCTGGGTCTGAACTCGCGGGTAGTGAGTCGTAAAACTAGAGACTGGCTAACGCGCCGGTCTGGAGCTTTACGACTCGCTAGCCGCGAGTTTAATCCCTGCGTGTACCGTGTTGTGTTTCCAAGCTTCACTACTGGTGTAATGTAGATAGAGGTAGAGTTGTTGTAATATTTGCTGGTGCTGGAGGCTTGTGAACAATGATTCGCAGGGCATTTGTAGGTAGTTTGTGTGTGATAACTAGAGAAAGTCGACACCTGAGTTTATATTAATATTTCAAGCCTCGTATATCCGACTACCAAGAAGGTTACCGTTATTAACAGATTGTCTTGGTGCCATTTTATAAGAACATAAGAAAAGAGGAACACTGCAGCAGGCCTGTTGGCCCATACTAGGCAAGTCCTTTACAATCAATCCCACTAACAAAACATTTGCCCAACCAATTTTCAGTGTCACCCAAGAAATAAGCTCTGTTAACCCTGAATATCAAAATGGCATACAATACCGACAGGTTGGTAGGTAAGACACATAGGCAACAGCTGGGCAACTTTATTCCGAAGCGTTTCGCCTACACAGTAGGCTTCTTCAGTCGAATACAGAAAGTAGGCAGGAACAGTAGAGATGTGAAGACGATGTAATCAGTCCATCACCCTTGAAGTCGTAGATTAGAGGTTGTCAGTCCCTCAGCCTGGAGAAGTTCAGTTCCATAGTCAGGAACTATCTGAAGAACAAGCGAACGAACGAACAAGTTCAGGTAAGATCCCAATGGGATGAGCGGGGAAGACGGGACAGGCGAAGAATAGCGCTGGGGAGGAGTGTTTTTAGTTGTAGAAATAGAGCCAGGGCTTAACCCAGCAGCTAAGTCGATCGTGGGACAGACATTGAGAACACACACAGCAGGCTCTTCTGTTGGGACTTCGGTGGGTGAGTGGGGAAGTGTGAACAGACGAAGAATAGTCGGTGAGAGGAAGGTCTTGAGTTGTAGATGAAAGAGCCAGGGCTAAACGCAGCTGCGTGGCACTGCGAGGCAGTGTAGAGAAGGCATGTTGAGGGCATAGAGGAGAGAGCAGACTGCAGACAGTGCTCGCTGGCTGATATGCTTCAGGCTGAGGTGAAAAGCTGGTTTGGACGTCAGGTGTCGGGAGGTTCACGTTGTGTGTTGCGGAAGTGTGTTGTGTGTTTGGCTACACTTCGCTGGTGATGGAGCCACTCTTGAGTCTTTTGAAGTCTCTCTTGGACATGTGGAATAGTTGCAGTCTGAGGTTGGAGCAGTTCAGATTAGTCACGAGGTAAGATAGTGCGTTTTCAAAAGGAATTTGGTGAGGTTTGGTGCAGGTGTACTTAACAGCTCCCTCTTTCATTAAGTGGAGCATATCAGCTGCGCTCATTTCGATTGGGAGGTTGGGGGTGGTGTAGAAGGTTAGAGACCCATTAAAGGCTTGGCTTAGGTAACGGTTGCCTGTGGTTTCTTCTTCGGTTACTTCTTCGACTACTACTTCGTCGTCGTCAGAGGGTTGTTCATAATGTTCTGGTTCTATTTCGTCTTCTGTGACTGTGTTGAGAGAAGGCAGGGTTTGTTGGTCGGTTGTGGTTTGTTGGGCTGGTGGTGAGTGGTGAAAGGTGGCAGTAGACGGTGGTGTTGGTTCTGGAGTAGTCTTGGTCAGAGATACGAGTAGGACCAGGGGTTGAGGTGAAGTTAACAATGTCTGGAATTAGCTTGAGGAGGTCTTGTGATGGTGGCGAGTCTGGAAAGTTGAAGTTTGGCATGTTGTTAAGGCGAAACAGTTCATTGATTGTTGTGTTGAATGAGCCAGGGTTTGCAGCATTAGTGAGGTGTGCTAAAGCTCCCGCTTCACACACGGAGGGCCCGGGTTCGATTCCCGACGGGTGGAAACATTCGACACGTTTCCTTACACCTGTTGTCCTGTTCACCTAGCAGCAAATAGGTACCTGGGTGTTAGTCGACTGGTGTGGGTCGCATCCTGGGGGACAAGATTAAGGACCCCAATGGAAATAAGTTAGACAGTCCTCGATGACGCACTGACTTTCTTGGGTTATCCTGGGTGGCTAACCCTCCGGGGTTAAAAATCCGAACAAAATCTCTAGCACCTTGGATGGAGCAGCGTCACTGGCCGATTCCCACCAAGGCAGAAAAAGAAAAACTTTCACCATCATTCACTCCATCACTGTCTTGCCAGAGGGTGCTTTACACTGGCTGGGTGGAGATGATTGTTGTGTAGCTTGAAGGAGTTCGGTGGTATCTGATTGAATTTTTACAATGGCGGCGTATGTTGGCGATTTAGGGTTGTTGTTCTTGGTTTCTAAAGCCTTTCGTCTCTGTTTTGGACTGATGAAGCCAGTGAGTGTCAAAAAGTTTCGACAATAAATATATCTAAGTGTTGCACATGTCTAATTTATCAAGTGAAGTACTGTTTACAGCGTTATGGCAGTGGCAGTCTGTCACAAGGGCAAGGTGAGTCTTCTTCGAGTCTGGAGTACTTCCATACACAGCCCTATGAAAGATGCAGAGATGTTGGTGCAGTGTGCTGAAGTGTAATACGTCATTATTTAATATTATACTCCCTAGCTCCCTTATTTGATTACCACTATATATATATATTATTTATATATATATATATATATATATATATATATATATGTGTGTGTGTGTGTGTGTGTGTGTGTGTGTGTGTGTGTGTGTGTGTGTGTGTGTGTGTGTGTGTGCGCACTTTGGCTACAACGTCATTTAATTTTTCTGTGTATTTCAACCATGTATGGAGCTTCATTGTGAAAAAGTGGTCAACACTCACTTATCTTCACTACAACACTCACTTATCTTCACTACAACACTCACTTATCTTCACTACAACGCACACTTATCTACACTACAACACACACTTATCTTCACTACAACGCACACTTATCTACACTACAACACTCAGTTATCTTCACTACAACGCACACTTATCTACACTACAACACACACTTATCTACACTACAACGCACACTTATCTTCACTACAACACACACTTATCTACACTACAACGCACACTTATCTACACTACAACACACACTTATCTTCACTACAACACTCACTTATCTTCACTACAACACTCACTTATCTTCACTACAACACACACTTATCTTCACTACAACACACACTTATCTTCACTACAACACTCACTTATCTTCACTACAACACTCACTTATCTTCACTACAACACTCACTTATCTTCACTACAACACTCATTTATCTTCACTACTACACACACTAATACTGTCTACATCACACATACTTATCTCACTACAACACACTTCACTACATCACTCACTTATCTTCACTACAACACTCACTTATCTTCACTACAACACTCACTTATCTTCACTACAACACTCACTTATCTTCACTACAACACTCACTTATCTTCACTACAACACTCACTTATCTTCACTACAACACTCACTTATCTTCACTACAACACTCACTTATCTTCACTACAACACTCACTTATCTTCACTACAACACTCACTTATCTTCACTACAACACTCACTTATCTTCACTACAACACTCACTTATCTTCACTACAACACTCACTTATATTCACTACAACACTCACTTATCTTCACTACAACACTCATTTATCTTCACTACAACACTCACTTATCTTCACTACAACACTCACTTATCTTCACTACAACACTCACTTATCTTCACTACAACACTCACTTATCTTCACTACATCACACACTTATCTTCACTACAACACTCACTTATCTTCACTACAACACTCACTTATCTTCACTACAACACTCACTTATCTTCACTACAACACTCACTTATCTTCACTACAACACTCACTTATCTTCACTACAACACTCACTTATCTTCACTACAACACTCACTTATTTTCACTACAACACTCACTTATCTTCACTACAACTCTCACTTATCTTCACTACAACACTCACTTATCTTCACTACAACATTCACTTATCTTCACTACAACACTCACTTATCTTCACTACAACAATTACTTATCTTCACTACAACACACACTTATCTTCACTACAACACACACTTATCTTCACTACATCACACTTATCTTCACTACAGCACACACTTATCTTCGCTACAGAACTCACTTATCTTCCCTACAAGATACACTTATACATAATGACTCAACACACACTCTTACGTCACAAGAACACATTTAACTTCACTACAACACTTACTTATCTTCACTACTACACACACTTATCTTCCCTACAAGACACACTAATACTGTCTACATCACACATACTTATCTCACTACAACACACTTACCTTCACTTTAGAATTCACATATATTCACTACACCACTCACTTATCTACACTACAACACACACTTATCTTCCCTACAAGACACACTTATATTGACTACATCACACATACTTATCTCACTACAACACACTTCACTACATCACTCACTTATCTTCACTACAACACTCACTTATCTTCTCTACAACACTCTCTTATCTTCACTACAACACTCACTTATCTTCACTACAACACTCACTTATCTTCACTTCAACACTCACTTATTTTCACTACAACTCTCACTTATCTTCACTACAACACACACTTATCTTCACTACAACACTCACTTATCTTCACTACAACACACACTTATCTTCACTACAACACTCACTTATCTTCACTACAACACTCACTTATCTTCACTACATCACTCACTTATCTTCACTACAACACTCACTTGTCTTCTCTACAACACTCACTTATCTTCACTACAACACTCACTTATCTTCACTACAACACTCACTTATCTTCACTACAACACTCACTTATTTTCACTGCAACACTCACTTATCTTCACTACAACACACACTTATCTTCACTACAACACTCACTTATCTTCACTACAACACTCACTTATCTACACTACAACACACACTTATCTTCCCTACAAGACACACTTATAATGACTACATCACACATACTTATCTCACTACAACACACTTCACTACATCACAAACAAAAACACAGGGACTGTGACTCGACCCCCACATCCA
>NC_091335.1:28476445-28536445 GCF_038502225.1 Cherax quadricarinatus
AACACACACTTATCTTCACTACAACACTCACTTATCTTCACTACAACACTCACTTATCTTCACTACAACACTCACTTATCTTCACTACAACACTCACTTATCTTCACTACAACACTCACTTATCTTCACTTATCTTCACTACAACACTCACTTATCTTCTCTACAACACTCACTTCTCTTCACTACAACACTCACTTATCTTCACTACAACACTCACTTATCTTCACTACAACACTCACTTATCTTCACTACACTTATCTTCACTACAACACACACTTATCTTCACTACAACACTCACTTATCTTCACTTCAACACTCACTTATCTTCACTACAACACTCACTTATCTTCACTACACTTACACTCACTTATCTTCACTACAACACACACTTATCTTCACTACAACACACACTTATCTTCACTACAACACTCACTTATCTTCACTACAACACTCACTTATCTTCACTACAACACTCACTTATCTTCACTACAACACTCATCTTCACTAAAACACTCACTTATCTTCACTACAACACTCACTTATCTTCACTACAACACTCACTTATCCTCACTACAACACTCACTTATCTTCACTACAACACTCACTTATCTTCACTACAACACTCACTTATCTTCACTACAACACTCACTTATCTTCACTACAACACTCACTTATCTTCACTACAACACTCACTTATCTTCACTACAACACTCACTTATCTTCACTACAACACTCACTTATCTTCACTACAACACTCACTTATCTTCACTACAACACTCACTTATCTTCACTACAACACTCACTTATCTTCACTACAACACTCACTTATCTTCACTACAACACTCACTTATCTTCACTACAACACTCACTTATCTTCACTACAACACTCACTTATCTTCACTACAACACTCACTTATCTTCACTACACACACTTATCTTCACTACAACACTCACTTATCTTCACTACAACACTCACTTATCTTCACTACAACACTCACTTATCTTCACTACAACACTCACTTATCTTCACTACAACACTCACTTATCTTCACTACAACACTCACTTATCTTCACTACAACACTCACTTATCTTCACTACATCACACACTTATCTTCACTACAACACTCACTTACCTTCACTACAACACTCACTTATCTTCACTACAACACTCACTTATCTTCACTACATCACACACTTATCTTCGCTACAACACTCACTTATCTTCAGTACAACACTCACTTCACTACAACACTCACTTCACTACAACACTCACTTATCTTCACTACAACACTCACTTATCTTCACTACAACACTCACTTATCTTCACTACAACACTCACTTATCTTCACTACAACACTCACTTATCTTCACTACAACACTCACTTATCTTCACTACAACACTCACTTATCTTCACTACAACACTCACTTATCTTCACTACAACACAACACTCACTTATCTTCACTACAACACTCACTTATCTTCACTACAACACTCACTTATCTTCACTACAACACTCACTTATCTTCACTACAACACTCACTTATCTTCACTACATCACACACTTATCTTCACTACAACACTCACTTACCTTCACTAGAACACTCACTTATCTTCACTACAACACTCACTTATCTTCACTACAACACTCACTTATCTTCACTACAACACTCACTTATCTTCACTACAACACTCACTTATCTTCACTACAACACTCACTTATCTTCACTACAACACTCACTTATCTTCACTACAACACTCACTTATCTTCACTACAACACTCACTTATCTTCACTACAACACTCACTTATCTTCACTACAACACTCACTTATCTTCACTACAACACTCACTTATCTTCACTACAACACTCACTTATCTTCACTACATCACACACTTATCTTCAATACAACACTCACTTATCTTCACTACAACACTCACTTATCTTCACTACAACACTCACTTATCTTCACTACAACACTCACTTATCTTCACTACAACACTCACTTATCTTCACTACAACACTCACTTATCTTCACTACAACACTCACTTCACTACAACACTCACTTATCTTCACTACAACACTCACTTATCTTCACTACAACACTCACTTATCTTCACTACAACACTCACTTATCTTCACTACAACACTCACTTATCTTCACTACAACACTCACCTTCACTACAACACTCACTTATCTTCACTACATCACACACTTATCTTCACTACAACACTCACTTACCTTCACTACAACACTCACTTATCTTCACTACAACACTCACTTATCTTCACTACATCACACACTTATCTTCGCTACAACACTCACTTATCTTCAGTACAACACTCACTTATCTTCACTACAACACTCACTTATCTTCACTACATCACATGGTGTTTCAATTAACTCCGTGTTTTAATGAACTTCATGTTTTAATGCACTCTGTGTTTTAATGCACTCCGTGTTTTAATGAACTTCGTGTTTTAATGCACTCTGTGTTTTAATGCACTCCGTGTTTTAATGCACTCCGTGTTTTAATGCACTCCGTGTTTTAATGCACTCTGTGTTTTAATGCACTCTGTGTTTTAATGCACTCTGTGTTTTAATGCACTCCGTGTTTTAATGCACTCCGTGTTTTAATGCACTCCGTGTTTTAATGAACTCCGTGTTTTGTAGATGAATGGCTCTGTGGCTTATATACTGTAGGCACAGTATAATACTCGGGAATTCTTCGCTTGCCTAACCCTTGGGCACGACCTTGGGCACGACCTTGGGCACGACCTACTTCCATATTGGACAAATGTGACACCACCTACGACTGCTGCACCTCTCCTGCCTACAGTATATAAGCTACTTCTTCACTCATGCTGTATTCTTTTAAAGACTGATGGACTGATTACATCGACTCAAGGGTGAGGGACTGATTACCTCAAAGTCCTCATGTTCTTCACCGTTCTCCTTTGTATGGACTGATGAAGCCACTGTGTGGTGAAACGTTTCATCAATAAAGATTTCCATATGTTGTAGATGAATGGTTCACAGAACCGACACCTTGATAAATTAGACACATGTGCAACTCTTGGATATCTTTATTGAGGAAACGTTTCGCCACACCGTGGCTTCATCAGTCTATACAAAGGAAAATGGTGAAACGTTTCCTCAATAAAGACACCCAAGAGTTGCACATGTGTCTAATTTATCAACTTGTCGGTTCTGTGAACCATTCATCTACAATCCTGTCAGACACTGCAACATCATGGGATCTTGATACAAAGAATTCTTCACCAATTGTCCAACCTTTGGACGAAGACCTTCGACTAGTGGATGGTACCATTATGACCCCGCCTCCTCCTGCTTCGCCTCACCTGACTACGGCCATATGCTGTACTTTCTACAAGACTGAACACATCGACTCCAGGCTGAGGGACTGATTACCTCAAACTCCTCCTCTCCTTACACCTCTCTATTTTGTATTGGACTAATGAAGTCACTGTGTGGCGAAACGTTTCTTCAGTAAAGATTCCCATATGTTGCATAAGTGTCTCAATCTTCAACTTGTCATTTTTAAACCATTTATCACAAGGTGAATTTGGTGCAGAGATTTAATAGCTCGTGTATGTGTGAATTTTCATTTGAGCTGCCTCCTGGGGTGATCTCTGCTAAAATATTATTTGCTACACTACTCTATTTTAGGTGTCTCAGGTTGAAATCCCCCAGCAGCAAGGTGTTTGGGGCAGGAGTTGGGAGATTTTTCTAGACAGTGATCAATTTTCAAAAGCTGTTCGTGGAATTGCTGGGAAGTTGCATCCGGAGGCTTGTATACAACCTCAATGACAAGGTTTTGGTTTTCAATCTTTACTGCCAAAACTTCAACTACATCAGCTGAGGTGTTTAGTAGTTCTGAGCAAATGAGCGACTCTGTGACATACAGGCCAACCCCCACTTGTTGCCTGTTTAGTCTATCGCATCTGAATAGGTTATAACCTGGAATCCATATTTCGTTGTCAAAATGATCCTTTATGTGGGTCTCTGTGAATGCTTCACACATTGCATTTGACTCCATGAGCAGTCCCTTGATGTAAGGAATTTTGTTGTTTGTTGACGGCTTTAGACCCTGTATGCTTGCAAAGACAAATGTCATGGTATTGATTGAATTTAGATTGGTTTTATTTGCTGGCTCTAATATTTGTTGTTCTGGAGTGGAGCCCAATGACTGTGCCTCTGCTCCAGAAGCTTTTTCAGTTGTTGTAAGATTACTGTCATTTCTTGCCAGTCTTTTTTTCCTCCTGGCCCTAAGAAACCTCATTCTCTGGAGAGGTTATGGCTCCTCTCTTTTGTTTCTCATAGACTCGCTGGTCTGTGTCTTCTTGTCTCCTTTATATGATGTGCCTGGGTGTATGCGTTATAGCATTTTCTTTCATGGAGTGATGAGTGACACATTTCTGGGTGAAATAAGTTACAGGGAGTTCCACTGTCCTGTTGTCACGTGAGTGCGGCATTTTTTGGGATGGTCAAAGGTGCATATCCCACCTGTTTTACCAGATATACCATGCCTGCAGATACGCAAGGTATAGAATTTGCATAGATTGGAATTTTGTTTGCTTGGATTTTTTGTAGCTACATTCGCTGCTGATGCATTTTTTCTGTTTCCTCTCTGCCAATCGCCCCTGTATAGACATCAGTATATCCACCAGGTTTTGCTGGTAATGTGTGAACACTATTCCTTGAGGCATCATCCCCATTTATTCCATCTTCAGCATATCACTATTTTGTACCTCTGTAAATTGAATAGGATTGTTCTTACCTGTTTCATCACCAGGGCCACTGTCTCTTTTTGGTGCACTGTCATCCAGGACAACACTAGCACCCTCAGGAGCACTGTCGTCCAAGACAGCCCCGTCCTAGCTGTCATACCATGCTGACATGTCTTTCAAGAAGGATCTTTTATTGGTGTTCTTGTCTTTTAGTATAGATGCAATTTTCTCATACAGGAGTATCTCGTTTGGGCAGACCCAGAAATATTTCTCTGATTTTATATCAGACGTGGTCGCTGGTTTAAAATTCCTGCACAACCCACGGGACCATTTACCACAGAGATTGCAAGCAATCCAGGCATGATTTCGTCAGTTACCCTTTCTGCAGACTACACAGATTTTCTTGGTGGTGGCCATTTGCAACATTTTTCAACTCTCCTAACTAGCTGGTCTATAACTACTAGAAGTATTTACTTGTCTTTAACAATTCTCCTGGTTTGGCTGGCTGGAATAGCCAGCCAAACTTAGCTTTCTTTGTTTGTAGATAAGACTTACAATGCTAGTAATGAAGAAGACATTTCGTCCATCAGGGTTTTTCATCAACTCGTAGAGTCACTAATGGACAAAATGTCTTCACAACACAGTACAATAACCTGCAGTGAGAGTCATATTTATAAGTGTTAGAACATCCAACCCCTTTTCATTCATTACATTAACTTCCAAACATTTCATCTCATCTGTACTTGACTATGCACACTCAAACAACCCAACTTTTCAATTATTCTCTATTTTGAAGTTGCATTCCATAACAAGCTTTGTTTATGGAGGAATTCTCACCCACTCTTTTTGCTTGTTTAATATTTTTATTATGCACTCTATGGCCATCATCCTGTGCACAGCAATCAAAAGATTACATAGGTACATAATGGGTCCAGGGACTGTACCCCAACATTACTGGTGACATAATGGTCACCAGTTCACTCAACATGCAAGTCAAATATTTTACCAGTAAACTTTTCATATCAAAATATTTTTAGTAGACTTTTACACCAGCTATCCAACACTGAAAAAATTACCGCCATAAAAACCTATGTCTGCTACAGATTTAGTACCAAGTGTCGCTTGGGTAGCATGTAATTTCTGCAAAAAATAGGGTCATGGCTCATGTGCAAATATCCATCAATATACCACAAATGATATTAAAACAGGGAAATGGCTTTGGGTCAGCCAAAGCGACATGAGGCAGTGAGAGCAAATTTCATTTATACTGAAAGTCAAAAACACCAACAAAATAATATCTTTGAAAAAATTTACAATCTTTTTATGGAAGTTGGGAAAGTAAAGAGAGTGGGTCAGCTGGAGCAGTCACCTCTGGTGCAGTCTTGGAAGATAGTGCCTCCAAATATATAGAAATTCAAGAGAGTGCACCAGATGATAATAGTGGTCCTGGTATCTCTCTCACCTGTATTCCAGGGAAAACAAATCAAGGAATTTCAGCCGTTCCGTACTTGTGTGCGGTGAGAGGTCTTCGTACACTCTCCAGGACATCAATTTTGCCTGCCTTGAAGGGGGCAGTTGGTGAACAGTAGTATTCCAGCGTAGAGAGAACAAGCGATTTGAAGAGAATCGTCCAGGGCTTGGCATCCCAAGTTTTGAAGGTTCTCATTATCCATCCAATAATTTTTCACGGGGAGATCCTGTGGCACTATCACTCCCAGGTCCTTCACGTTACTTTTTTGCTCTGTTGCATGGTTATAATTTGTTGTATACCCTGATACAGTTTTAATTTAATAAATTTCTCCATATCTGAGTAGTAGAAATTTCTCTTCATTGAACTTCACATTGTTTTGAGTGGCCCATTTGAAAATTTGGTTTATGTCCGCTTGGAGTCTTGCGGTGTCTTTGAAGGAGGAAAATTTAGGTGTCATCCGCCAAAGAAGACACGGAGCTATGGCTTAAATCTCTGTCTAAATATCAATAACAGCAACAATAATAATAATAATAATAATAACAATAATAATAATAATATTGATAATAATAATAGTTTATTTGGACATGATAAATAGTTGTACAAGGAACTATAGTAGTTGGGTGTACATGCCAAAAGCCAATTGTATTGTAGAGCATTATGGGCAGGCTTAAAATTAACTTAAGATTAACTAAGCAACGATAGATTCAGTGGTAAAAATTACAGTAAACAAATTAGAACATGAAGCACAAATGAGTTTTTTAAACAATGAAATTTGAACATTACAAATATGAAGCATTATAGTTGTACAAAACTACAGGATTACAAAGTATAATATAATAAAATGATCAGGTTACTATATGCAGTCATATATATGAGGATGAGGAATAGGATGGGAGAAAAGTACTATCTCCTTTTAGACCACTGTTCTCCAGGGCAACACCAGGACCCTCAGGAGCACTGTTCTCCAGAGCAACACCAGCACCCTCAGGAGCACTGTTCTCCAGGGCAACACCAGGACCCTCAGGAGCACTGTTCTCCAGAGCAACACCAGGACCCTCATGAGCACTGTTCTCCAGGGCAACACCAGGACCCTCAGGAACATTGTTCTCCAGAGCAACACCAGCACCCTCAGGAGCACTGTTCTCCAGGGCAACACCAGCACCCTCAGGAGCACTGTTCTCCAGAGCAACACCAGCACCCTCAGGAGCACTGTCCTCCAGGGCAACACCAGCACCCTCAGGAGCACTGTCCTCCAGAGCAACACAAGCACACACAGGAGCACTGCTCTCCAGAGCAACACCAGCACTCTCAAGAGCACTGCCCTCCAGGGTAACACCAGCACCCACAAGAAAACTGTCCTCCAGGGTAACACCAGCACCCTCAGGAGCACTGTTCTCCAGAGCAACACCAGCACCCTCAGGAGCACTGTTCTCCAGGGCAACACCAGGACCCTCAGGAGCACTGTTCTCCAGAGCAACACCAGCACTCTCAGGAGCAATGTTCTCCAGAGCAACATCAGCACCCTCAGGAGCACTGTTCTCCAGGGCAACACCAGCACCCTCAGGAGCACTGTTCTCCAGAGCAACACCAGCACCCTCAGGAGCACTGTCCTCCAGGGCAACACCAGCACCCTCAGGAGCACTGTCCTCCCGAGCAACACAAGCACACACAGGAGCACTGCTCTCCAGAGCAACACCAGCACTCTCAAGAGCACTGCCCTCCAGGGTAACACCAGCACCCACAAGAACACTGTCCTCCAGGGTAACACCAGCACCCTCAGGAGCACTGTCCTCCAGGGCACCACCAGCACCCTCAAGAACACTGTCATCCAGAGCAACACCAGAACCCTCAGGAGCACTGTCCTCCAGGGCAACACCAGCACCCTCAAGAACACTGTCAACCAGAGCAACACCAGAACCCTCAGGAGCACTGTCCTCCAGGGCAACACCAGCACCCTCAAGAACACTGTTCTCCAGGGTAACACCAGCACCCACAAGAACACTGTCCTCCAGGGCAACACCAGCACCCTCAGGAGCACTGTCCTCCAGGGTAACACCAGCAACCTCAAGAACACTGTCCTCCAGGGTAACACCAGCACTCTCAGGAGCACAGTCCTCCAGAGCAACACTAGCACCCTCAGGAGCACTGTCCTCCAGGGCAACACCAGCACCTTCAGGAGCACTGTCCTCCAGGTCAACACCAGCACCCTCAGGAGCACTGTCCTCCAGGGCAACACCAGCACCCTCAAGAACACTGTCCTCCAGAGCAACACCAGCACCCTAAGGAGCACTGTCCTCCAGAACAACACCAGCACCCTCAGGAGCACTGTCCTCCAGGGCAACACCAGCGCCCTCAAGAGCACTGTATTCCAGGGCAACACCAGCACCCTCAGGAGCACTGTCCTCAAGGGCAACACCAGCACCCTCAGGAGCACTGTCCTCCAGAGCAACACCAGCACCCTCAAGAGCACTGTAATCTAGAGCAACACAAGCACCCACAGTAGCACTGTCCTCAGGGCAACACCAGCACCCTCAGGAGCACTGTCCTCCAGAGCAACACTAGCACCCACAGTAGCACTGTCCTTCAGAGCAACACCAGCACCCTCAGGAGCACTGTCCTCCAGAGCAACACCAGCACCCACAGTAGCACTGTCCTTCAGAGCAACACCAGCACCCTCAAGAACACTGTCCTCCAGGGTAACACCAGCACCCACAAGAACACTGTCCTCCAGGGCAACACCAGCACCCTCAGGAGCACTGTCCTCCAGGGTAACACCAGCACTCTCAGGAGCACCGTCCTCCAGAGCAACACTAGCAACCTCAGGAGCACTGTCCTCCAGGGCAACACCAGCACCCTCAAGAGCACTGTCCTCCAGAGCAACACCAGCACCCTAAGGAGCACTGTCCTCCAGAACAACACCAGCACCCTCAGGAGCACTGTCCTCCAGGGCAACACCAGCGCCCTTAAGAGCACTGTATTCCAGGGCAACACCAGCACCCTCAGGAGCACTGTCCTCAAGGGCAACACCAGCACCCTCAGGAGCACTGTCCTCCAGAGCAACACCAGCACCCTCAAGAGCACTGTAATCTAGAGCAACACAAGCACCCACAGTAGCACTGTCCTCAGGGCAACACCAGCACCCTCAGGAGCACTGTCCTCCAGAGCAACACTAGCACCCACAGTAGCACTGTCCTTCAGAGCAACACCAGCACCCTCAGGAGCACTGTCCTCCAGAGCAACACCAGCACCCACAGTAGCACTGTCCTTCAGAGCAACACCAGCACACTCAAGAACACTGTCCTCCAGGGTAACACCAGCACCCACAAGAACACTGTCCTCCAGAGCAACACTAGCACCCTAAGGAGCACTGTCCTCCAGAACAACACCAGCACCCTCAGGAGCACTGTCCTCCAGGGCAACACCAGCGCCCTTAAGAGCACTGTATTCCAGGACAACATAGGCACCCTCAGGAGCACTGTCCTCAAGGGCAACACCAGCACCCTCAGGAGCACTGTCCTCCAGAGCAACACCAGCACCCTCAAGAGCACTGTAATCTAGAGTAACACAAGCACCCACAGTAGCACTGTCCTCAGGGCAACACCAGCACCCTCAGGAGCACTGTCCTCCAGAGCAACACTAGCACCCACAGTAGCACTGTCCTTCAGAGCAACACCAGCACCCTCAGGAGCACTGTCCTCCAGAGCAACACCAGCACCCACAGTAGCACTGTCCTTCAGAGCAACACCAGCACCCTCAAGAACACTGTCCTCCAGGGTAACACCAGCACCCACAAGAACACTGTCCTCCAGGGCAACACCAGCACCCTCAGGTGCACTGTCCTCCAGGGTAACACCAGCACTCTCAGGAGCACCGTCCTCCAGAGCAACACTAGCACCCTCAGGAGCACTGTCCTCCAGGGCAACACCAGCACCCTCAGGAGCACTGTCCTCCAGGTCAACACCAGCACCCTAAGGAGCACTGTCCTCCAGAGCAACACCAGCACCCTCAAGAGCACTGTCCTCCAGAGCAACACCAGCACCCTAAGGAGCACTGTCCTCCAGAACAACACCAGCACCCTCAGGAGCACTGTCCTCCAGGGCAACACCAGCGCCCTTAAGAGCACTGTATTCCAGGGCAACACCAGCACCCTCAGGAGCACTGTCCTCAAGGGCAACACCAGCACCCTCAGGAGCACTGTCCTCCAGAGCAACACCAGCACCCACAGTAGCACTGTCCTTCAGAGCAACACCAGCACCCTCAGGAGCACTGTCCTCCAGAGCAACACCAGCACCCACAGTAGCACTGTCCTTCAGAGCAACACCAGCACCCTCAGGAGCACTGTCCTCCAGAGCAACACCAGCACCCACAGGAGCACTGTCCTCCAGAGCAACACCAGCATCCACATGAGCACTGTCCTCCAGAGAGACACCAGCACCCTCAGAAGCACTGTCCTCCAGAGCAACACCAGCACCCTCAGGAGCACTGTCCTCCAGGGCAACACCAGCACCCAGAGGAGCACTGTCCTCCAGAGCAACACCAGCACCCACAGGAGCACTGTCCTCCAGGGCAACACCAGCATCCACATGAGCACTGTCCTCCAGAGAGACACCAGCACCCTCAGGAGCACTGTCCTCCAGAGCAACACCAGCACCCTCAGGAGCACTGTCCTCCAGGGCAACACCAGCATCCACATCAGAGAGACACGAGCACCCTCAGAAGCACTGTCCTCCAGAGCAACACCAGCACCCTCAGGAGCACTGTCCTACAGGGCAACACCAGCACCCTCAGCACTGTCCTCCAGAGCAACACCAGCACCCTCAGGAGCACTGTCCTCCAGGGCAACACCAGCATCCACATGAGCACTGTCCTCCAGAGAGACACCAGCACCCTCAGAAGCACTGTCCTCCAGAGCAACACCAACACTCTCAAGAGCACTGTCCTACAGGGCAACACCAGCACACTCAGGAACACTGTCCTCCAGGGCAACACCAGCACCCTCAAGAGCACTGTCCTCCAGGGCAACACCAACACTCTCAAGAGCACTGTCCTCCAGGGCAACACCAGCACCCTCAAGAGCACTGTCCTCCAGGGCAACACCAGCACCCTGAGGAGCACTGTCCTCCAGGGCAACACCAGCACCCTGAGGAGCACTGTCCTCCAAGGCAACACCAGCACCCTCAAGAGCACTGTCCTCCAGGGTAACAACAGCACCCTCAAAAGCACTGTCCTCCAGGGCAACACCAGCACCCTCAAGAGCACCGTCCTCCTGGGTAACACCAGCACCCTCAAGAGCACTGTCCTGCAGGGCAACACCAGCACACTCAGGAACACTGTCCTCCAAGGCAACACCAGCACACTCAAGAGCACTGTCCTGCAGGGCAACACCAGCACACTCAGGAACACTGTCCTCCAGGGTAACACCGGCACCCTCAAGAGCACTGTCCTCCAGGGCAACACCAGCACCCTCAAGAGCACTGTCCTCCAGGGCAACACCAGCACCCTGAGGAGCACTGTCCTCCAGGGCAACACCAGCACCCTCAGGATCACTGTCCACCAGGGCAACACCAGCACCCTCAAGAGCACTGTCCTCCAGGGCAACACCAGCACCCTAAAGAGCACTGTCCTCCAGGCAACACCAGCACCCTCAAGAGCACTGTCCTCCAGGGTAACAACAGCACCCTCAAAAGCACTGTCCTCCAGGGCAACACCAGCACCCTCAAGAGCACCGTCCTCCAGGGCAACACCAGTACCCACAGTAGCACTGTCCTTCAGGGGAACACCAGCAACCTCAGGAGCACTGTCCTCCAGGGCAAAACCAGCACCCACAGGAGCACTGTTCTCCAGGGCAACACCAGCAACCTCAGGAGCACTCTCCTCCAGAGGAACACCAGCACCCACATGAGCACTGTCCTTCAGAGCAACACCAGCACCCTCAGGAGCACTGTCCTCCAGAGCAACACTAGCACCCACAGTAGCACTGTCCTTCAGAGCAACACCAGCACCCTCAGGAGCACTGTCCTCCAGAGCAACACCAGCACCCACAGTAGCACTGTCCTTCAGAGCAACACCAGCACCCTCAAGAACACTGTCCTCCAGGGTAACACCAGCACCCACAAGAACACTGTCCTCCAGGGCAACACCAGCACCCTCAGGAGCACTGTCCTCCAGGGTAACACCAGCACTCTCAGGAGCACCGTCCTCCAGAGCAACACTAGCACGCTCAGGAGCACTGTCCTCCAGGGCAACACCAGCACCCTCAGGAGCACTGTCCTCCAGGTCAACACCAGCACCCTAAGGAGCACTGTCCTCCAGAGCAACACCAGCACCCTCCAGGGCAACACCAGCACCCTCAGGAGCACTGTCCTCCAGTCAACACCAGCTAAGGAGCACTGTCCTCCAGAGCAGCACCCTAAGGAGCACTGTCCTCTAAGGAGCACTGTCCTCCAGAACAACACCAGCACCCTCAGGAGCACTGTCCTCCAGGGCAACACCAGCGCCCTTAAGAGCACTGTATTCCAGGGCAACACCAGCACCCTCAGGAGCACTGTCCTCAAGGGCAACACCAGCACCCTCAGGAGCACTGTCCTCCAGAGCAACACCAGCACCCACAGTAGCACTGTCCTTCAGAGCAACACCAGCACCCTCAGGAGCACTGTCCTCCAGAGCAACACCAGCACCCACAGTAGCACTGTCCTTCAGAGCAACACCAGCACCCTCAGGAGCACTGTCCTCCAGAGCAACACCAGCACCCACAGGAGCACTGTCCTCCAGGGCAACACCAGCATCCACATGAGCACTGTCCTCCAGAGAGACACCAGCACCCTCAGAAGCACTGTCCTCCAGAGCAACACCAGCACCCTCAGGAGCACTGTCCTCCAGGGCAACACCAGCACCCAGAGGAGCACTGTCCTCCAGAGCAACACCAGCACCCACAGGAGCACTGTCCTCCAGGGCAACACCAGCATCCACATGAGCACTGTCCTCCAGAGAGACACCAGCACCCTCAGGAGCACTGTCCTCCAGAGCAACACCAGCACCCTCAGGAGCACTGTCCTCCAGGGCAACACCAGCATCCACATGAGCACGGCCCCCAGAGAGACACGAGCACCCTCAGAAGCACTGTCCTCCAGAGCAACACCAGCACCCTCAGGAGCACTGTCCTCCAGAGCAACACCAGCACCCTCAGGAGCACTGTCCTCCAGAGCAACACCAGCACCCACAGGAGCACTGTCCTCCAGGGCAACACCAGCATCCACATGAGCACTGTCCTCCAGAGAGACACCAGCACCCTCAGAAGCACTGTCCTCCAGAGCAACACCAACACTCTCAAGAGCACTGTCCTACAGGGCAACACCAGCACACTCAGGAACACTGTCCTCCAGGGCAACACCAGCACCCTCAAGAGCACTGTCCTCCAGGGCAACACCAACACTCTCAAGAGCACTGTCCTCCAGGGCAACACCAGCACCCTCAAGAGCACTGTCCTCCAGGGCAACACCAGCACCCTGAGGAGCACTGTCCTCCAGGGCAACACCAGCACCCTGAGGAGCACTGTCCTCCAAGGCAACACCAGCACCCTCAAGAGCACTGTCCTCCAGGGTAACAACAGCACCCTCAAAAGCACTGTCCTCCAGGGCAACACCAGCACCCTCAAGAGCACCGTCCTCCTGGGTAACACCAGCACCCTCAAGAGCACTGTCCTGCAGGGCAACACCAGCACACTCAGGAACACTGTCCTCCAAGGCAACACCAGCACACTCAAGAGCACTGTCCTGCAGGGCAACACCAGCACACTCAGGAACACTGTCCTCCAGGGTAACACCGGCACCCTCAAGAGCACTGTCCTCCAGGGCAACACCAGCACCCTCAAGAGCACTGTCCTCCAGGGCAACACCAGCACCCTGAGGAGCACTGTCCTCCAGGGCAACACCAGCACCCTCAGGATCACTGTCCACCAGGGCAACACCAGCACCCTCAAGAGCACTGTCCTCCAGGGCAACACCAGCACCCTACAGAGCACTGTCCTCCAGGCAACACCAGCACCCTCAAGAGCACTGTCCTCCAGGGTAACAACAGCACCCTCAAAAGCACTGTCCTCCAGGGCAACACCAGCACCCTCAAGAGCACCGTCCTCCAGGGCAACACCAGTACCCACAGTAGCACTGTCCTTCAGGGCAACACCAGCAACCTCAGGAGCACTGTCCTCCAGGGCAAAACCAGCACCCACAGGAGCACTGTTCTCCAGGGCAACACCAGCAACCTCAGGAGCACTCTCCTCCAGAGGAACACCAGCACCCACATGAGCACTGTCCTTCAGAGCAACACCAGCACCCTCAGGAGCACTGTCCTCCAGAGCAACATCAGCACCCACAAGAACACTGTCCTCCAGGGTAACACCAGCACCCTCAGGAGCACTGTCCTCCAGTGAAACACCAGCACCCTCGAGAACACTGTCCTCCAGGGTAACACCCGCACCCACAAGAACACTGTCCTCCAGGGCAACACCAGCACCCTCAGGAGCACTGTCCTCCAAGGCAACACTAGCACCCTCAAGAACACTGTCCTCCAGGGTAACACCAGCACCCTCAGGAGCACTGTCCTCCAGTGCAACACCAGCACCCTCAGGAGCACTGTCCTACAGAGCAACACCAGCACCCTCAAAAACACTGTCCTCCAGGGTAACACCAGCGCCCACAAGAACACTGTCCTCCAGGGCACCACCAGCACCCTCAGGAGCTCTGTCCTCCAAGGCAACACCAGCACTTGTTAATTCTTCGCTTGCCTAATTCTTGGGCACGACCTACTTCCACATTGAACAAATGTGACACCACCTATGACTGCTGCACCTCTCCTACCAACGGTTTATAAGCTCCTTCTTCGCACGTATGCCGTATTCTATTCAAGATTGATGGACTGACCACATCGACTCAAGGTTGAGGGACTTCTTACCTCATTCTCCTCCTGTTCTTCAAGATTCTCCTTTGTTTGGACTGATGAAGCCACTGTGTGGCGAAACGTTTCCTCAATAAAGATACCCAAGATTTGCACATGTGTCTAATTTATCAAGGCAACACCAGCACCCTCAAGAGCACTGTCCTCCAGGGTAACACCAGCACCCTCAGGAGCACTGTCCTCCAGGGCAACACCAGCACCCTCAGGAGCACTGTCCTCCAGGGCAACACCAGCACCCACAGTAGCACTATCCTCCAGAGCAACACCAGCACCCTCAGGAGCACTGTCCTCCAGAGCAATACCAGCACCCTCAGGAGGACTGTCCTCCAGAGCAACACCAGCACCCACAGGAGCACTGTCCTCCAGAGCAACACCAGCACCCTCAGGAGCACTGTCCTCCAGAGCAACACCAGCACCCTCAGGAGCACTGTCCTCCAGGGCAACACCAGCACCCTCAGGAGCACTGTCTTCCAGAGTAACACCAGCACCCTCAGGAGCACTCTCCTCAAGAGCAATACCAGCACCCTCAGGAGCACTGTCCTCCAGAGCAACACCAAAACCCACAGTAGGACTGTCCTCCAGGGCAACACCAGCACCCGCAGGAGCACTGTCCTCCAGAGCAACACCAGCACCCTCATAAGCACTGTCCTCCAGGGCAACAACAGCACCCACAGTAGCACTATCCTCCAGAGCAACACCGGCACCCTCAGGAACACTGTCCTCCAGAACAACACCAGCACTCTCAGGAGCACTGTCCTCCAGAGCAACACCAGCACCCACAGGAGCACTGTCCTCCAGAGCAACACCAGCACCCTCAGGAGCACTGTTCTCCATAGCAATACCAGCACCCTCAGGAGCACTGTCCTCCAGAGCAACACCAGCACACACAGGAGCACTGTCCTCCAGGGCAACACCAGCACCCTCAGGAGCACTGTCCTCCAGGGCAACAACAGCACCCTCAGGAGCACTGTCCTCCAGAGCAACACCAGCACCCTCAGGAGCACTGTCCTCCAGGGCAACACCAGCACCCTCTGGAGCACTGTCCTCCAGAGCAACACCAGCACCCTCAGGAGCACTGTCATCCAGGGCAACATCAGCACCCTCAGGAGCACTGTCCTCCAGAGCAACACCAGCACCCTCAGGAGCACTGTCCTCCAGGGCAACACCAGCACCCTAAGGAGCACTTTCCTCCAGAGCAACACTAGCACCCTCACGAGCACTGTCCTACAGAGCAACACTAGCACCCTCAGGAGCAATGTCCTCCAAAGCAACACTAGCACCCTCAGGAGCACTGTCCTCCAGAGCAACACCAGCACCCTCAGGAGCACTGTCCTCCAGAGCAATACCAGCACCCTCAGGAGCACTCTCCTCCAGAGCAACACCAGCACCCTCAGGAGCACTGTCCTCCAGAGCAACAACAGCAACCTCACTAGCACTGTCCTCCAGAGCAACACCAGTACCCTCAAGAGCACTGTCCTCCAGAGCAACACCAGCATCCTCAAGAGTACTGTCCTCCAGAGCAACGTTAGCACGCTCAGGAGCACTGTCCTCCAGAGCAACACCAGCACCCTCTGGAGCACTGTCCTCCAGAACAACACCAGCACCCTCAGGAGCACTGTCCTCCAGAGCAACTCCAGCACCCTCAAGAGCACTGTCCTCCAGGGCATCACCAGCACCCTCAAGAGCACTGTCCTCCAGGGCAACACCAGCACCCTAAGGAGCACTGTCCTCCAGGGCATCACCAGCACCCTCAAGAGCACTGTCCTCCAGAGCAACACCAGCACCCTCAAGAGCACTGTCCTCCAGAGCAACACCAGCACCCTCAAGAGCACTGTCCTATAGAGCAACACCAGCACCCTCAGGAGCACTGTCCTCCAGAGCAACACCAGCACCCTCACTAGCACTGTCCTCCAGGGCAACACCAGCACCCTCAGTAGCATTGTCCTCCAGGGCAACACCAGCACCCTCAAGAGCACTGTCCTCCAGAGCAACACCAGCACCCTCAAGTGCACTGTCCTCCAGAGCAACACCAGCACCCTCAGGAGCACTGTCCTCCAGAGCAACAGCAGCACCCACAGTAGCACTGTCCTCCAGGGCAACACCTACACTCTCAAGAGCACTGTCCTCCAGAGCAATACCAGCACCCTCAGGAGCACTGTCCTCCAGAGCAACAGCAGCACCCACAGTAGCACTGTCCTCCAGGGCAACACCAGCACCCTCAAGAGCGCTGTCGTCCAGGGCAACACCAACACTCTGAAGAGCACTGTCCTCCAGGGCAACACCAGCACCCTCAAGAGCACTGTCCTCCAGGGCATCACCAGCACCCTCAGGAGCACTGTCCTCCAGGGCAATACCAGCACCCTCAGGAACACTGTCCTCCAGGGCAACTCCAGCACCCTCAGGAACACTGTCCACGTGGGCAACACCAGCACCGTCAAGAACACTGTCCTCCTGGGTAACACCAGCACCCTCAGGAGCACTGTCCTCCAGGGCAACACCAGCACCCTCAGGAGCACTCTCCTCCAGAGCAACACCAGCGCCCTCAAGAGCACTGTCCAGAGCAACACCAGCACCCTCAAGAGCACTATCCTCCAGAGCAACACCAGCACCCACAGTAGCACTGTCCTCCAGAGCAACACCAGCACCCACAGTAGCACTGTCCACCAGGGCAACACCAGCAACCTCAGGAGCACTGTCCTCCAAGGCAACACCAGCACCCTCAGTAGCAGTGTCCTCCAGAGCAACACCGGCACCCGCAGGAGCACTGCCCTCCAGGGCAACCCCAACACCCTCAGGAGCACTGTCCTTTAGAGCAACACCAGCACCCTCAGTAGCACTGTCCTCTAGAGCAACACCAGCACCCTCAGGAGCACTGTCCTCCAGAGCAACACCAGCTCCCACAGGAGCATTGTCCTCCAGGGCAACACCAGCACCCACAGTAGCACCGTCCTCCAGGGCAACACCAGCACCCTCTGTAGCACTGTCCTCCAGAGCAACACCAGCACCCTCAAGAGCACTGTCCTTCAGGGCAACAACAGCATCCACAGTAGCACTGTCCTCCAGGGCAACACCAGAACCTACAGTAGCACTGTCCTCCAGGGCAACACCAGCACCCACAGTAGCACTGTCCTCCAGGGCAACACCAGCATCCTCAGGAGCACTGTCCTCCAGGGCAACACCAGCACCCTCAGGAGCACTGTCCTCCAGGCCAACACCAGCACCCTCAAGAGCACTGTCCTCCAAAGCAACACCAGCACCCTCAGGAGCACTGTCCTCCAGGGCAACACCAGCACCCTCAGTAGCACTGTCCTCCATTAAACTTTTTATGTCTGTTGCATCCAGGGCAACACAAGCACCCTCTGGCAACACCAGCAACCTCAGCAGCACTGTCCTCCAGGGAAACACCAGCACCCTCAGGAACACTGTTCTCCAGGGCAACACCAGCTCCCTCAGGAGCACTGTCCTCCAGGGCAACACCAGCACCCTCAAGAGCACTGTCCTCCAGAGCAACACCAGCACCCTAAAGACCACTGTCCCCCAGGGCAACACCAGCACCGAAAAGAGCACTGTCCCCCAGGGCAACACCAGCACCCTGAGGAGCACTGTCCTCCAGAGCAACACCAGCACCCTCAAGAGCACTCTTCTCCAGAGCAACACCAGCACCCTCAGGAGCACTGTCTTCCAGAGCAACACCAGCACCCTCAGGAGCACTGTCCTCCAGAGCAACACCAGCAGCCTCAGGAGCACTGTCCTCCAGAGCAACAGCAGCACCCTCACGAGTACTGTCCTCCATTAAACTTTTTTGCTCTGTTGCATCCAGGGCAACACAAGCATCCTCTGGCAACACCAGCAACCTCAGCAGCACTGTCCTCCAGGGCAACACCAGCACCCTCAGGAACACTGTCTTTCAGGGCAACACCAGCACCCTCAGGAGCACTGTCCTCGGGAGCAACACCAGCACCCTCAGGAGCACTGTCCTCCATTAAACGTTTTTGCTCTGTTGATTCCAGGGCAACACAAGCACCATCTGGCAACACCAGCAACCTCAGCAGCACTGTCCTCCAGGGCAACACCAACACCCTAAGGAGCACTGTCCTCCAGGGCAACACCAACTCCCTCAAGAGCACTGTCCTCCAGGGAAACACCAGCACCCTCAGGAACACTGTCCTCCAGGGCAACACCAGAACCCTCAGGAGCACTGTCCTCCAGGGCAACACCAGCACCCACAAGAACACTGTCCTCCAGGGCAACACCAGCACCCTCAAGATCACTGTCCTCCAGGGCAACACCAGCACCATCAAGAGCACTGTCCTCCAGGGCAACACCAGCAACCTCAGCAGCACTGTCCTCCAGGGCAACACCAACACCCTCAGGAGCACTGTCCTCCAGAGCAACACCAACACCCTCAGGAGCACTGTCTTCCAGGGAAACACCAGCACCCTCAGGAACACTGTCCTCCAGGGCAACACCAGCACCCTCAAGATCACTGTCCCCCAGGGCAACACCAGCAACATCAGGAGCACTGTCCTCCAGGGCAACACCAACACCCTCAGGAGCACTGTCTTCCAGGGAAACACCAGCACCCTCAGGAACACTGTCCTCCAGGGCAACACCAGCACCCTCAAGAGCTCTGTCCTCCAGGGCAACACCAGCAACCTCAGCAGCACTGTTATCCAGGGCAACACCAGCACCCTCAGGAGCACTGTCCTCCAGGGCAACACCAGCACCCACAGTAGCACTATCCTCCAGAACAACACCAGCACCCTCAGGAGCACTGTCCTCCAGAGCAATACCAGCACCCTCAGGAGGACTGTCCTCCAGAGCAACACCAGCACCCACAGGAGCACTGTCCTCCAGAGCAACACCAGCACCATCAGGAGCACTGTCCTCCAGAGCAACACCAGCACCCTCAGGAGCACTGTCCTCCAGGGCAACACCAGCACCCTCAGGAGCACTGTCTTCCAGAGTAACACCAGCACCCTCAGGAGCACTCTCCTCCAGAGCAATACCAGCACCCTCAGGAGCACTGTCCTCCAGAGCAACACCAGCACCCACAGTAGCACTGTCCTCCAGGGCAACACCAGCACCCGCAGGAGCACTGTCCTCCAGGGCAACAACAGCACCCACAGTAGCACTATCCTCCAGAGCAACACCGGCACCCTCAGGAACACTGTCCTCCAGAACAACACCAGCACTCTCAGGAGCACTGTCCTCCAGAGCAACACCAGCACCCACAGGAGCACTGTCCTCCAGAGCAATACCAGCACCCTCAGGAGCACTGTTCTCCAGAGCAATACCAGCACCCTCAGGAGCACTGTCCTCCCGAGCAACACCAGCACACTCAGGAGCACTCTTCTCCAGGGCAACACCAGCACCCTCAGGAGCACTGTTCTCCAGGGCAACAACAGCACCCTCAGGAGCACTGTCCTCCAGAGCAACACCAGCACCCTCAGGAGCACTGTCCTCCAGGGCAACACCAGCACCCTCAGGAGCACTGTCCTCCAGAGCAACACCAGCACCCTCAGGAGCACTGCCCTCCAGGGCAACACCAGCACCCGAAGGAGCACTTTCCTCCAGAGCAATACTAGCACCCTCATGAGCACTGTCCTACAGAGCAACACTAGCACCCTCAGGAGCAATGTCCTCCAGAGCAACACTAGCACCCTCAGGAGCACTGTCCTCCAGAGCAACACCAGCACTCTCAGGAGCACTGTCCTCCAGAGCAATACCAGCACCCTCAGGAGCACTCTCCTCCAGAGCAACACCAGCACCCTCAGGAGCACTGTCCTCCAGGGCAACACCAGCACCCTCAGTAGCACTGTCCTCCAGGGCAACACCAGCACCCTCAAGAGCACTGTCCTCCAGAGCAACACCAGCACCCTCAAGAGCACTGTCCTCCAGAGCAACATTAGCACCCTCAGGAGCACTGTCCTCCAGAATAACACCAGCCCCCTCAGGAGCACTGTCCTCCAGAACAACACCAGCACCCTCAGGAGCACTGTCCTTCAGAGCAACTCCAGCACCCTCAAGAGCACTGTCCTCCAGGGCAACACCAGCACCCTCAAGAGCACTGTCCTCCAGGGCAACACCAGCACCCTCATGAGCACTGTCCTCCAGAGCAACACCAGCACCCTCAAGAGCACTGTCCTCCAGAGCAACACCAGCACCCTCAAGAGCACTGTCCTCCAGAGCAACACCAGCACCCTCAAGAGCACTGTCCTCCAGAGCAACACCAGCACCCTCACTAGCACTGTCCTCCAGGGCAACACCAGCACCCTCAGTAGCATTGTCCTCCAAGGCATCACCAGCACTCTCAAGAGCACTGTCCTCCAGAGCAACACCAGCACCCTCAAGTGCACTGTCCTCCAGAGCAACACCAGCACCCACAGTAGCACTGTCCTCCAGGGCAACACCTACACTCTCAAGAGCACTGTCCTCCAGAGCAATAACAGCACCCTCAGGAGCACTGTCCTCCAGAGCAACAGCAGCTCCCACAGTAGCACTGTCCTCCAGGGCAACACCAGCACCCTCAAGAGCGCTGTCGTCCAGGGGAACACCAACACTCTGAAGAGCACTGTCCTCCAGGGCAACACCAGCACCCTCAAGAGCACTGTCCTCCAGGGCATCACCAGCACTCTCAGGAGCACTGTCCTCCAGGGCAATACCAGCACCCTCAGGAACACTGTCCTCCAGGGCAACTCCAGCACCCTCAGGAACACTGTCCTCCTGGGCAACACCAGCACCCTCAAGAACACTGTCCTCCTGGGTAACACCAGCACCCTCAGGAGCACTGTCCTGCAGGGCAACACCAGCACCCTCAGGAGCACTGTCCTCCAGAGCAACACCAGCGCCCTCAAGAGCACTGTCCAGAGCAACACCAGCACCCTCAGGAGCACTATCCTCCAGAGCAACACCAGCACCCACAGAAGCACTGTCCTCCAGAGCAACACCAGCACCCACAGTAGCACTGTCCACCAGGGCAACACCAGCAACCTCAGGAGCACTGTCCTCCAAGGCAACACCAGCACCCTCAGGAGCACTGTCCTCCAGAGCAACACCAGCACCCTCAGGAGCACTGTCCTCCAGAGCAACACCAGCACCCACAGGAGCATTGTCCTCCAGGGCAACACCAGTACCCACAGTAGCACCGTCCTCCAGGGCAACACCAGCACCCTCTGTAGCACTGTCCTCCAGAGCAACACCAGCACCCTCAAGAGCACTGTCCTCCAGGGCAACAACAGCATCCACAGTAGCACTGTCCTCCAGGGCAACACCAGCACCCACAGTAGCACTGTCCTCCAGGGCAACACCAGCACCCACAGTAGCACTGTCCTCCAGGGCAACACCGGCATCCTCAGGAGCACTGTCCTCCAGGGCAACACCAGCACCCTCAGGAGCACTGTCCTCCAGGGCAACACCAGCACCCTCAAGAGCACTGTCCTCCAAAGCAACACCAGCACCCTCAGGAGCACTGTCCTCCAGGGCAACACCAGCACCCTCAGTAGCACTGTCCTCCATTAAACTTTTTATGTCTGTTGCATCCAGGGCAACACAAGCACCCTCTGGCAACACCAGCAACCTCAGCAGCACTGTCCTCTAGGGCAACACAAGCACCATCAGGAGCACTGACCTCCAGGGCAACACCAACACGCTCAGGAGCACTGTCCTCCAGGGAAACACCAGCACCCTCAGGAACACTGTCCTCCAGGGCAACACCAGCTCCCTCAGGAGCACTGTCCTCCAGGGCAACACCAGCACCCTCAAGAGCACTGTCCTCCAGAGCAACACCAGCACCCTAAAGAGCACTGTCCCCCAGGGCAACACCAGCACCCTGAGGAGCACTGTCCTCCAGAGCAACACCAGCACCCTCAAGAGCACTCTTCTCCAGAGCAACACCAGCACCCTCAGGAGCACTGTCCTCCAGAGCAACACCAGCACCCTCAGGAGCACTGTCCTCCAGAGCAACACCAGCACCCTCAGGAGCACTGTCCTCTAGAGCAACAGCAGCACCCTCAGGAGTACTGTCCTCCATTAAACTTTTTTGCTCTGTTGCTTCCAGGGCAACACAAGCACCCTCTGGCAACACCAGCAACCTCAGTAGCACTGTCCTCCAGGGAAACACCAGCACCCTCAGGAGCACTGTCTTTCAGGGCAACACCAGCACCCTCAGGAGCACTGTCCTCTAGAGCAACACCAGCACCCTCAGGAGCACTGTCCTCCATTAAACGTTTTTGCTCTGTTGCATCCAGGGCAACACAAGCACCCTCTGGCAACACCAGCAACCTCAGCAGCACTGTCCTCCAGGGCAACACCAACACCCTAAGGAGCACTGTCCTCCAGGGCAACACCAACTCCCTCAGGAGCACTGTCCTCCAGGGAAACACCAGCACCCTCAGGAACACTGTCCTCCAGGGCAACACCAGAACCCTCAGGAGCACTGTCCTCCAGGGCAACACCAGCACCCACAAGAACACTGTCCTCCAGGGCAACACCAGCACCCTCAAGATCACTGTCCTCCAGGGCAACACCAGCACCCTCAAGAGCACTGTCCTCCAGGGCAACACCAGCAACCTCAGCAGCACTGTCCTCCAGGGCAACACCAACACCCTCAGGAGCACTGTCCTCCAGAGCAACACCAACACCCTCAGGAGCACTGTCTTCCAGGGAAACTCCAGCACCCTCAGGAACACTGTCCTCCAGGGCAACACCAGCACCCTCAAGATCACTGTCCCCCAGGGCAACACCAGCAACATCAGGTGCACTGTCCTCCAGGGCAACACCAACACCCTCAGGAGCACTGTCTTCTAGGGAAACACCAGCACCCTCAGGAACACTGTCCTCCAGGGCAACACCAGCACCCTCAAGAGCTCTGTCCTCCAGGGCAACACCAGCAACCTCAGCAGCACTGTCCTCCAGGGCAACACCAACACCCTCAGGAGCACTGTACTCCAGGGCAACACCAGCACCTTCAGGAGCACTGTCCTCCAGGGAAACACCAGCACCCTCAGGAACACTGTCCTCCAGGGCAACACCAGCACCCTCAGGAGCACTGTCCTCCAGGGCAACACCAGCACCCTCAAGAGCACTGTCCTCCAGGGCAACTCCAGCACCCTCAAGATCACTCTCCTCCAGGGCAACACCAGCACCCTTAGGAGCACTGTCCTCCAGGGAAACACCAGCACCCTCAGGAGCACTCTCCTCCTGGGCAACACCAGCACCCTCAGGAGCACTCTCCTCTAAGGCAACATCAGCTCCCTCAGGTGCACTGTCCTACAGGACAACACCAGGAGCTTTCTTCCCTGGCATACAGAGTGTAGTAGGATACAGACAGGATGTCAGCACAGCTTATGTGTGGGACATGTAAAAAAATCCTTGAAAGGAAATCCAGAATCATATGCAACTTATGCTTTTCCAAACACCATATCTCTTGTACTAGACTAAATACAGCCTCAAAAAATTACCTCGAACTAGCAAGGTGTTTCTGGTTGTGCAATAAAGATGTAGAACTTTGGGCAGGTATCAGAAAGGTACTAAGGAGAGTAATAAATGATAAAAATAATCAAGAGAACAAGGATGACCTCTTGGATAGTTTACCATAAATATGTAAAACATGGGAGCAAAAGATAGTGTATCAAAAAATGCAGAATGCCCATACCACAACAGATTTTATTTATTTATTTATTTATTTCTTTATTTGAACATAATACAGTGAAGTACAAAGGAATACAGTTATTACAGTGCAACATGCCGAAGCCCCTTGTATGCAGAGCATTATGGGCAGGCTCAAAATTAACTTAAGATTAACTAAGCAATGATATATTCAATGGTAAAAACAATATTGTAAACAGATAACAATTTAGCACAAATGAGTATTACAAAGACAGGTCATATGGTCATTTACTGTGTTGCTGTGTAATCAGTAGAATGGAGTATTATGTTAGGTAATGTAATTAAAAAATAAAGTTTGATTGGGTCACAGATTAGACATTTATGAGATACAATAATGAGAAACATTTATGAGATACAATTTATGAGATACAATTATTCAGTATTTATTTACTTGTGGGTGAGTAAGTGATTTTTGAGAAGAGACTTGAATTTTTAAACAGACAGTGTTTCTTTTATAATCACAGGTAATGAATTCCAGATTTTAGGGACTTTTATGTGCATTGAGTTTATGCATAACGTGAGATGGACACGAGGAACATCAAAGAGTGATCTGTGCCTTGTGTTATGGTCATGTGTTCTGTTGAGGTTGGTAAGGAGACGTTTGAGGGGAGGGTTTATATCAGAGTTAAGTGTTCTGTGAATTTAGTAGGTGCAGTAATAAGTATGGATGTTTTGTGCGGTGAGTAGGTTTAGAGTTTTGAATATTTGTGGAGTGTGCTGCCTGTAGTGGGAATTTGTTATCATTCTGACTGCCGCCTTTTGTTGGGTAATTAATGGTCTGAGATGATTCATTGTTGTTGAGCCCCATGCACAAATTCCATAGGTGAGATAGGGGTAAATAAGTGAGTGATATAGGGCCAGGAGGGCTGACTGTGGAACATAGTACCGTATCTTCGATAGTATGCCTACGGTCTTGGAATTTTTTTTGGAAATTTGTTGTATATGTGTTTGAAATTTGAGACTATTATCAAGGTGGATTCCTAAAAATTTTCCCTCTGTGAATTTTGTGATAGGTGATCCGTTTATCATTATGTTAAGAGGGACGTCTGTAGCTCTGCTACCAAACTGAATGTAGTAGGTTTTGTCAATGTTTATGGCAAGTTTGTTAGTACTCATCCAGGTAGATATTTTCTGTAATTCGGTATTTACAGTATTGGCTAGCGTGACTGGGCTCGGGTGAGAGAAGGCGTATGTAGTGTCATCTGCAAATAGTGTGGGTTTGAGTAGTTGCTATGCATTTGGTAGGTCATTTATATATATGAGAAAGAGAAGAGGGCCAAGGACACTTCCCTGTGGGACACCAACTGTAATTAGCTGTGCGGAAGAGTTTGCCCCATTTGTGTACACATATTGGCTTCTGTTGCTAAGGTATGGCTTGAGGTAGTTGAGGGAGTGCCCTCTTATACCATAGTGTGACAATTTTATATGGAGCAAGTCGTGGTCAACTGTATCAAAAGTTTTACGTAAGTCAATGAAGGTCCCCAGTGGGACTTCTTTTTTCTCTAGTGCAGTGTATATGTGTTCTAGCATGTGTATAATAGCATCATTAGTATTTTTATTAGGCCTGAACCCAAACTGACAGGGGTTGAGTATGTTGTGGGAGATGAGGTAGGAATAGATTAGCTTATGAATTAATTTTTCGAAGAGTTTAGAGAGAGGGTGTAAGTTGGACATTGGCCTATAGTTATTCAAGTCTGTTTGGTCTCCTCCTTTATGGATCGGGGTGACCCTTGCTATTTTGAGAACTGTAGGGAAGGTAGAGGATTCTATGGATTTGTTAAAGAGCGTTGCAGTGATTGGTGATAGCACTTGTGACTTTTTTTGTATATAAAGGGTAGTAAGGTATTTAAATCTCCTGTCTTGTTTTTTTAGTGTGTTGATAATAAGGGAGACTTCAGTAAGGTTAGTCGGAGCTAGGAACAGTGTGTTCGGGTAGTTGCCAGTGAGGTAGTCACTGGGTGGGGTATCTGAGCTTGGGATTTTATTAGCAAGGTTTTTTCCTATAGTGGAGAAGAAATTATTGAGTCTGCTGTTTCAGTTGGGAGTTTGGGTTCATCTGGTTTTGTTAATTCACTTTCGCTATTTCGTGATATCTTTTTTGTTCCTAGAATTTCTGATAGGGTTTTCCTGGTTTTTTTTATATCACCTCGTAAGTTGGATAATCTGTTCTCATAATGCAGTTTTTTAGCCCTTATCAGGCTGGTTAGGATTGACGAGTAACGTTTTGTTTGGTCTCTGGTTATGTGACCCATTCTGTACTGTTTTTCATATAGGTGCTTTGTATTTATGGATTTTTAGGGCAGTGCTTGTTACAGAAGTGTTGGGTCATTTTTAGAAAATTATTAATACAGTTGTCAGTATCTGTATAGGTTTCTAGCTCAGTGTGCCAGTCAATGTTTGTCACTGCTGCTGTGAAGTTATTAATGGCTGCCTCATTGTGAAGTCTGAAAGTGACTTTAGTAGTGTCTTGGGGTAATTTGCCAATATTTATAATGAGGAAGGTAGGGTAGTGATCTGTGGTATTATCTGTGATTATGCCTGATCTTAACACCACACAAATGACAAACAGAAATAAAAGAAGTCATTTTACTTTCCACTAGAGGTTTTGATTTCTTAAGGTCTGATGAACCCTTGCCCTTAGGGTTCGATCCCTTTAGGTCTTTATAGGAATTGTGAGCCTCGGCATACAGGTCAGTAGCCTCAGCAACTTCCTCAGCTTTAATCAGGTTACGTTCTCTGATGAATGTTCGTATCTGGTGAGGAAGAGCTGTCAGGAACTGGTCAGCAACCATGAAGTCTCTAAGAGATTCATAACTGTGATCAATTCCTGAACTCTCTATCCAAAAGTCGAACAAACGAAAGAGTGTTTCCTGTAACTGCTGAAAGTTCTGGCCAGGCTGTAAGGTGGCATACCTGAAATCTTTCCTGTAAGAATTTGTGTTTTTTTGATATGCTTTAAGGATTGCCTTCTTTAGTAGGTTATAATTACATATGATATCCTGTGACAAAGTTGCATAGATATTCAAAGCAGTACCAGAAAATAACATTCCTAACCTAGTAGCCCAGGTGTCAGCAGGCCATTCACAGAGGGTAGCGGTATTTTCAAATCTGATAATGTATGAAGCAATGTCTTCACCTTCTGTGAAGGGAGGTAAATTAGGTGTTGGAATATGTGCACTAGATGCATGATGTTCAATTACTCCTTCCTCTAATTGTTGTTGTTGTGTAAAAGTTAACTTTTTATTCTCTAATTCAAGGCGAGATTTTTCGAGCTCGCGATCCTTTTCTCTCTCTATTAACTCGTGTTCTCTATCCTTTGCTCTTTCCTCAAGTTCTCTTAATTTAACTTGTTCCTCACGTATCTTAGCTTGTTCTTCACGTTCTCTAGCTCTTTCCTCACGATCAAGTCTATCACTCTCTTTTTGGTCTTCTCGCTCTCTTTCTGTCTTTCTCGGATTTCTCTCTCAATTCTCTCTCTCTCCTTTTTCTCTTCTCTTTCAAGGTTCTCTTTCTCCTTTTTCTCTTCTCTTTCGATTCTCTCTCTCTCCTTATTCTCTTCTCTTTCCCTTTCTAGCTGTCTTTCTTCTCTCTCAATTCTCTCTCTTTCAAGTCTTTCCTGGATCTTAGCACTAATGAAAGATTCTAAATTTTTCCCTGTTATTCCTAACTTACTTCCAGCGTTCATCCAAAACTGGTATTCCTCCATATTTGCAAGAATAACTTAAACTACCAGGGGAAAATGAAACGGGTATTAAAGAAAATGGAGGGTTCAATTCCTGCTCCGCTCAAACTGTAAATAAATCAGAGGGCTCGATCCCTACTTCAATTAAACAATATGTATTAATGAAAACGGAGGGTTCTATGCCGGCTCCGAGCAAACAGTAAGTAGAATGGGGTCACTTGACCATCCAATCTTCTCACCAACAAATCAAGAGTGTCCTATGACAGTTCCCTTGATATAATAAAGAGCTCAATGAAACAAATTGTCACTGGAAAATCTCGGGTCCCTAGAGTCTAATCCTCCAAAGTGTTTCAAGCTCACAAAAAGATGGCAGAATTAAATATTATATCCTGCCTGACTTGACTTACAATAAATTGAGACTATAACAATCACCAAATCTTTTAAATACCTGTACTGTAGTCCTACCATAGAGAATGATTACTCATGGCTGGTGGTAACCGTCTGTGGTATGCAGCGTTGAAGTTTCAATGGTAGATTCGAGATGGAGTTGAATCTTGATTCAGTAGAGTTGATCCTGGCAAGTTCGCCACTTGTGAAGACTTACTCAGCCCTGTAATAACTTCAGTCAGTATTACTCAGGCTGGCTCCTCCTCAGGAAAATTAATGAATAGAAAAAGAACAAAAACTGACAAATATAAACACTTTATTATTTAGGAAATATGAAATATAAAACACTTAAATATGAAATACTGATCCTACATGAAAGAAAATGAAAAATTAAAAATATAAATGATATCTGAATTCAATGCTAAAAACTTGGGTGTCTGGTGTTGGTGACACTGCGTGTTGTTGCAATAGTAGCCGTTGCTGATGATGTGGGGGGGGGGGGGGTCGCAGGTGTTGGTGACAACCCGCCGGCTCGTTCTAGTGGCCATAAGTAATCTTTCCCGATGACAGGAGATCAGGTTCTTGACCGCTGTAATGATGAGGGGTTATGTCCTTATTCTTCATACAAGTGCACAGGCAAGTAAATCCAATATGGGACGTCTCCAGGACGTTAGTCCGTCTCCTTCAATTTTACTCGTTGATTGACAGGTGACCCTCTCTGTCATCCAAGCTGAAAAGATAGACAGGTTACCAACTGCTTAAGAAATCACTCTCCATGATAAGTACAATACCTAAAAGACGTGGTGATTATTACAACAGTCAACTTAGAGCAAGACTGAAAGGACTAAGTTTTTTATTGGTCAAAAGTGAAGCTTTCAACCAATAAATCCACTAGAATACAAGGCAGGCATGTACTTACAGTAGTGTTGGGAGCTGTGAGTCGAGTGATTTACTGTTTGACCAGAGCCCCACACGTCACCTTTCGGGGGGGGGGGGAAGAGGGAGGGGAAGGGATAGTGGGAGCTAGACTGACACTACCTTAACAAGCAGCCGGCAGTCAAACTATCACTTTCGGGGTGGGGGAAAGAAGGCGGGAATAGCGGGAGCTTGACTTACCCTACCTTAACAAGCAGCTGGCAATGAAACTATCACTTTCGGGGAGGGGAAAAAAAGGCGGGAATAGCGGGAGCTTGACTTACCCTACCTTAACAAGTAGCCAGCAATGAAACTATTGTTACTATATACTCCCTCGCTACTCCTATCTATTGAACTTTTCCCTCACAGAGAGCAAGACTCAGAAAGAGCAAGACACAGGGAGAGAGCAAGACATCGAGAGAGCAAGACATGCAAAGGGGGCAAGACAAGGAAAGAGAGAGAGAGAGAGAGAGAGAGAGAGAGAGAGAGAGAGAGAGAGAGAGAGAGAGAGAGAGAGAGAGAGAATGAAAAAATCACAGAGAGAGGAAGACCCACACAAAGGGAGTAAGACACACAGAGAGAGAACAAGACACACACATACACAGGGAGAGCAAGACACACAGAAAGAGCAAGACAGAGAGAGAAAGATAGAGAGGGCAAGACACAGAGAGAGAAGACACTCATAGAGAGCAATACACAGAGAGAGAGGAAGACACATACATAGCAAGACACAGAGTGAGCAAAGCATAGAGAGACCTAGACACACACACAAAACAAGACAGAGAGAGCAAGGCACACACAGAGAACAAGACAGAGAGACAGACCAAGACAGACACAGATAACTAGATAGAGCAATACACAGAGACCAAGACACAGAGAGAGCAAGAGACAGAAAGTGCAAGACACACACAAAGAGCAAGACACACACAGAGCAACACACACACACACACAGAGCAAAGCATACATAGAGAGCAAGACGCGCATAAAGAGCAAGACACACAGAGCAACACACACACAGAGCAAAGCATACATAGAGAGCAAGACGCACAGAGAGCACGATACATATACAAAGAAAAGGCACATAGACAAAAGAGATGTAGAAAGAAAACACATAGAACAAGGCATAGAGCAAGATACAAACAAATTAAGACACATAGATAGAGCAAGACACACAGAACAAGACAAGTAAACAGAGCAAGACACACAGAACAAGACACGTATACAGAACAAGGCACACAGAACAAGAGACGTAGTTACAGCAAGACACACAGAACAAGACACATAGAGCAAGACACACAGAACAAGACACGTAAACAAAGCAAGACACACAGAACGAGACACGTAGATACAGCAAGACACACAGAACAAGACACAGAGAGAACAAGACACACAGAACAAGACACGTAGATTCAGCAAGACACACAGAACAAGACACGTAGATACACAAAGACACACAGAACAAGACACGTAGATACAGCAAAACACACAAAACAAAACATGTAGACAAAACAAGACACACAGAACAAGACACGTAGACAGAGCAAGACATATAGACAGAACAAGACACGTAGACAGAATAAGATAGAGAAATATATATAGAGCAAGACGCATAGAGCAGGACACAACGGCGAAAGGCACACAAAGCATAACATGTCTAGAGAACAAGACACGTAACCAAGACCAAACAGAGTAAGACATCTTGACAGAACAAGAGACATATAAAGCAAGACACGTAGACAAAAGACAAGTAGAAAAAGATATGTAGACAGAACAAGATGATACATCCAAACACAGGATTCTGGAGGCATCACTCATAAGCATATTGCACATCAGCCAGAACAGCGGCTTCTACAAAACAACTTAGTCTCTTGCCAGGAATTTTCGATATCGTTATCTCATATAGCAACTGGTCAGAGAAGAGAGGAACACTTCTGCAGATTTAGTAAGGAACAAACTGACCACACACTCACCAGTACAAGTGTCTACATAATACCTTGTGAAGGGTGTGATAATAAGTACGTGGAAGTAAAAATAAGTGAACATGAAAATGCGTGCAGTAGCGACGTTCAGAAATATGCTTGTGTCCAACACAGAAGCAAGCGGTGCGTCTTCTTTATATTTGAATTGATTAAACTTACACGTAAAAATGGCGTACGCAGTCGATAGTGCTTACAGGCCGCCATGACAGCAGTAACCAAAACCATGCCTCAAAAATCCGCTTTCTGTATCATTTTCAAAATGCTTTCTACCCAATCTGGCCACTCAGGTGACACCAGCCATCAATGTCACGTCTCCAAGGGAGCACTTTTGATGTTACTCCACTGCTGACATGTCCCTCGCAGATCCGAGCCGTCATACCTCAGTTGTACTGATAATTATTCTACCTTTATTACCTCTGCCCTCTCACAGCTTGTCACCTGACTCCCGCCACTATAAATACTTGTTTCTTAGTTGTCTTTGAACTAGGACTTAGTGAGCCACTTATGGCGAAACGTTTCCTCAATAAAAGTCTTGAATTGTGCATATATCTATCTACAAACTGTGAATATCTATACTTTTCCAGTCATTTGTCAGACACAACATTGCAGCAGAACTACTGGCCCAAGCTCGGCAAGTCATACTCGAATTCTACTTCTTTCAAGCCTTATATTTTGCGACGAGTTTCCTAAGAGCCAGTCTTCGACATATCTCACCTGACACTTCATGTCAGTACTTTCCCTGTGTAAACACACATCCTCTGTGTGGGCGCAACGTTGTCAGAAATGATTGTATAATACTCCATTACTGCCTTTATCCACTGTGTCGGTGTTTCATACTATTTCTTTACATACCAAACAGGTACCAATAGTTAATTTGCCTCTAAGCAACCAGTGTGTATAAAAGCAAAAATTGACTTCCAGTAGTATGAAGGTAATTAAGTTCAACGAAACTTCAGCAATAGAGAAAACAAGGGATAATCGAAAGGCAGTTAGGTTCTAGAAAGACGTGTCAGTACAGGGTGAACAGATGCACTCAGCCCAATGAAAATGTCTCCTCCTCTGGGGGCCCTTTAGTTTCGTTCTCTAATATGAAATCAGGAGCGATGACTCGTCAGATAGTGTACCCTGCTGGAGAACAAAGCAAATAGACTTTTCTCTTGCATCCCATGCAATACAAATGGCAGCGCTACGTAAGACTGAAGCTTAGGCTAATCCTCTTTTAATGTTAAATGTTAGCTGACATTCTGCTGTCCACTTGATTGGCTGTCATGCCGCCACTTGAGAAAGACTTAGACAGAAGCTACGGTAATAAGAGTATATACTATTGATTTACATCACCGCTCTTCTGTCCTTCGGGATTCCAAAATTGTTAATGACAGCTACATTTACATAAACTGGGGACAGCCATCCTTGGTCAACAATGTTTCCAAGAAATCTGATAGTAGCCCGGCCAAATTCACTAAGTGATCAAATGGGGCCCTCATATAATAGTTTGAACGGGCTGCATTTGAGATTTTCTTGTTCACCTTCTTTCGTTACAAATAATGCCAACTGTAACATCTCGTCTTCAGTTCTGAACATTTTTTGTTTCTGAAGATGGTTTCCGATGATTCGGTAGTAAATTCAGAGGTGATGAGTGGTGTCGTTGATGGTGATTGTGTCAAATCCGGTAATATGGAATGGTGCTGGTGATCCCCAGCCAGTTACTCACCACGCTACAGGGTATAAGATACATGTTTTGCAATGCATTTGGCGTGAATCCATCTCCACATATTGAAATTACAAGAAATGGGAAAGAGTGAAATAGAGAGCCACATAGGATCTGACAAATATTCGCGTTAAACAAATTTATTTGATATTTAGAGATCGTCTTCTTCAGGAATTTCCCTAATGAGAATTTTAAGATTTTTGAAAGCCAGACTCGGTAGATAGAGTAGTCAGATAAACACCGTATTAAGTATGTACTATGTATTTGCTCTAATTGGCATAGCACCAGCAATAACGGCTACATTGACTTTAAAGGGTTGCACAAATTATACAATAGCACAGAAAACAGTGCTAAAAGCAAGAATCAGGTTATAGATGGATTAAGCCAGGACTAAGCAAACGGCTTTGGCTCGGTGGCGCAGGTCCTCCAGAGTGGTAGGCAGTTAAGAAGCTTAAATTCAGTTATACCTAGTTGAAGAGTTTACCACTGTATTCCTAATGAGGTTAAACAATATCTGCAGGATAAAGAAACCCGCTACAGTCACTGACGCCGGAGAGTTGGCAGGCCTTCAAAAATTACTGTAATACCGGAAAGGTATGCGAGTTCGCGCTCTTGAAGTAAATCACCTGTTTTCAGTGATAGCTGTAACACCAGGAAGGCAAGTGATTTGGCTGACACATGAAATACGTCACCTGCCTTCAGATATTACTGTAATACCAGGAATGACGGTTCCATTTGTTAAACGTCATAAATATATGCTACGTCCTCAGACTATTATACGAAATATCCACCCATGACACAGTTTTTCTGAATTCAGGTAAAAGCTGCATAGAAACCTTCAACGCAGGCACACACTTAAGTGCATTTGTTACCATTGTTACTAAGTACATTGTTACCTCACGTCTTAAAGTCTTGAAGATCTGACGAGTTCCTGGTACACAACACTATACAAAGGGCAATGAAATCGAAAAAAAATAAAAACTCTTCACAACTGCCCTAAAATAAGGTAGTCATATATGTTACAAAGACGACTGAATGGCTAGACAATGAATTGCTTTCCCGGGACCTGATGGTACGCTCTTCGGAACCGTTCTTTATTATTTAAAAGATTTTTCTTTCATAAATTGGATACTATAAGGATAGAAGTCTTAACGGTGGCCCGTGGCCTGGTGGCAAAAGCTCTTGCCTCACACGGTGAAGTGCGGGTTCGGTTCCCGGTAAGGGTAGAAACATGGGGCGTGTTTCCTTACACCGGTTGTCCGTGTTCACCCATCAGTAAAGTGGGTACCTGGGTGTTAGTCGACTAGTGTGGGTCGTATCCTGGGACAAAACTGCCTTAATTTGCCCGAAATGCACTGCATAATAAGAGGCTTTCTATACAGTAGTATGTGATTGATGTCAGCTAGGTCCGAATACCTTGTACAAGTACTTGTAGAAATAAAGATAGTATTATTATTATATTATATTTAAGGACACAAGAGCATTTAACTTTTTATACGGATGATGAATTGCCTGTATTGGAATCATCTTATGGCAATTATAATGTGTTACTGGAATCTTTTGTAGGCACCTTGCTAGTGTTCCAGTTAAAAAATTCTTTCTGGAAAGCAAATATTGCACTGGTGACATATTGCTAGGTATTTTTGGGAAGTTTCTGATACACGACATGAAGTTAATGTTCGTGAATGACGTCAAAGATTCTTGATTAATCTGTAAAGAACCTCTAAATGAGTAACACACATGTGCACTAGTTGGGTATCTTTGTAACTGAAACGTTCCGTCTACACTGTTGGTTTCATTAGTCAAATACAGAGCAGACTAAATATAGAGACAGCAGTTGTGACGAGGTAACACTGATGTGATCAGCCCATCAAGCTTGAAGCATTAGTTTTTCAGAGGTTTTACAGTTATCTTTTCATATTATTGGTCTGCTGTGTATGAAGAACTTTTTTCCACGTACACATAACAGTAATTCTTGCAAAATAATTGAGAAACCTAAACCGGTAATTTTTATGCGAGAACTGAATTTTGGAGAGCCATTTTCTAGATTATTAGTTGATTGAATTGGGCTCTTTCCCAAAATGAAAGTCGGTAACCAATATATTTTTTACGATAATGTGCACCGCCACGCAGAGGCAATTGTTATTCATAAGAAATGCTCCAGCCATTATCATAGAGCTGGTAAGATTTTTTACACAAGGGGGGCTACCTCATGGAATGTAACGTGACCAGGGCGGCATTTTCACGTTGAAGAGTTTTCGCGAGACATCTCACTTACGTTCTTTTGCGGTATTGTTCACTAACCTACGATGTTAAATCACTGGCAGAACTGCACCGCTTCCATCAAATGCTAAAGATGATATTGTGTATATTTTGTAATGAAAGTGATAGAGATTAGGATAGTTTCTCAGATGCAGCCCATTAGAATTAATTTATGGTCAGTAGATGGTCAGTAGATGGTCGCTTAGAAAGTTGTAACTCAATGTTAAATGTGGATCATTTTAAATTTGGCCGGGTTGCGGTCATATTTTTTGGACATGTTGCTGGCCAGCAGCGGGTGGCCCCATTTGATGCAAAATTAACTGCCATTAACATTGTAATAAAGTTGGTAGAATTACCGACAACACTTCGCCAACATCATCCCTTCAAGCGTCTCTTGGTTACGTTACGTGGACGACGTCCTCGTAATAAATCCCAAACGTTTTGATGTACGGAATCTTCAGACAAGGCTCAACGTAGTTGAACCGGCGATCCAGTTTACACTAGAAGAAGAGTCCAATGACAAGCTACCTTTCCTCAACGTCCTCATTCACAAAGTAGACAACAACCTAAGATTTCAAGTTTATCGGAAACTTACAAATAAAAATGATCTCACACACTTCTATTCCAGTCAAGATACTAGGACCAAAAGAGGAATCATCATCGGATTTTTCCTGAGATCATACCGAATTTGTAGTCCTTTCTTGACGAGGAATGTACATACATTCACCAAACCCTCATTGATTTACATTTTCCTTCCTTTTTCATCAAAGGTGGCAAGAAAAGAGCTCTTCAGATTATTAATTCTCCACCCACCAACACCACTCCTAACAAAGTTATAATTCTTCCCAACAGCCAGGTTGCAATGAATGTTTCTAAAGTACTTTCACAAGCTAACACCAGAGTCGCCATCGCTTACAGCACTTCAATCAAAGCACCACGAACCAGTCAACGCAGGGGTTTACACTATACCCTGTGGAGGCTGCGACAAGATTTATGTAGATGAAACAGCAAGAAACCTCGACACCCGCCTCAGTGAACACATTTACGCATGTAGGAACGATAACTTGAACAACGCCTGTGTACAACACGGAAATTCCACCAATCATCTCATGAAATTCAGGGACGCCCAATTAGTGATCAAAGAAACCAATTTCCACAGACGCAAGTGCCTTGAATCTTCACTAATAGCTGTTTCTATTACAATTAAACAAAACAAAGGCAGCTTCACCTTCTCTGAAGTCTTAGCAAGAATCCTCCTGAAAACAGTAAACCCTGCCATCACTAAGCACATTACAGAAAATGAACATTGAAACAGACCTTCTCTATCCAGCCTGTGGAGAAATTTTCTCCAGGAGGGGGGTATCAGCCCCCTTCAGCCCCTTTCAGCCCCTTTCAGCCCTGAGGGGCCCAGCCCTCTCAGAAGGGGCAAATATCTTGTTTACTGCTACAGCGAGTAATTGATCGCAGATGCAGTACCAGTATACGACCTGTGGTCAAGCGACCACCACTCCTTGCAGTCCAGTGTTGCAGAGTGTATTTTAATAAGAGGCAGTACATCTCTTACCTTAGCAGGACAATTAAGGAAAATCCTGCTCCAACTTTATTACCATAGTAAAGATAGTGGACATTGTTGTCTATGCTTAAGACAGCAAGAAACAAACATTCTGTTTTGCTTCATCGAGGAAGTGGCAAAGAAACAAAAGTACTAGGTCAGCTTTTCCTTTGTGCTGGGGCAGTGATGGCGTGAGGCGTTGTGGCATCTTCAGATTACTTTTGACTCTACTGAGAGTGGCACTGACGCCAGGATAACCAACAAAGAACGATCTGTGCGTTAGTGTGAACAAAGTGTCTCATAAAACACAATAAACACTTAAGAGAAGTGTGATCAGCTTCTTTAGTGATAAGATTGTGAACAACAAAGACAAATCTTGTGGAACATAGTGTACCAGTGTGTGTATTCCTAGACTATGGAAGACGTGGACATCCAAGGACACGTCAGCTTCTATCAAGTCACCGATATCTGTCGAAGGTGTGAAGAACACCATAGCTCATGCTACAAGAGCAAGGTAGGTTACGAATTTCTTGTAGTACGGGGGACTGTGCAGTTCTTGAGTCGCAAGGAGTTTGTAATCAACCTATAGTCGGCAGTAAGGTGTGGACTTTTGAGTCCAAACAAGTAAGTTTGTCAGCAATCAGTGAATGAAATATGCTGACATAACACCCCCTAGGGGTAAATTATTGTTTACATAATATGATCTATTCCAGCCCGTTGAGAGATGATCATGAAAACAATTCAAGACCTCGTCTGCAGGGGTGGCTGTGTAGACGATTTGCTGTTTTTTATCAGCTAAGTGTTCCCTATATTTAAATTTAAAATTAAGCTTAACTGGTAATACCATTTCTCAACATATTGGTCGTGCTCGAATCGGATAAAGGCCACACTGTGGTCCAAATATGTTGTACTACAGTGTACAAATAACCTACGAGCCAAGGTCCTTCGAAAAAAGCTGTATAACCTGTGTTTTACAATGTAAACCAGTATAAATGAGTCCCTCCAGACTCAATCACAGAGAATGGGCAGCCAAAAGAAAACGGGCGCTCACCCAGCGTTCACCCAAAGAAAACGGGAGTTGGGTGACTCACCCAACAAGAAAACGGGGGATGGCACCCGGCATCCACTGCTACAAGCTCGAAGAAGTGCTGACTAAGACAACAACAACCCAACTGATGTGCGGTTTGTCTGAGTGTATATACACATAGTGTTTATAATGTTTATAGACATAAATTAAGAGACAAGATTGTGTTAAAGTTTGTTTCTTATAGATATACCTATTATATTAAAGGAACTATATATAAAAGTGTAAGCTTTCAAATATATATTAACAGTGACATTTATATATGTGTAAGTAATATTCACGTGTGATTTACAGTTATACAGTGACATTTATAGTGTACAGTGAATGAAGTATATTAAGCTTAGTGGGTCAGTAGTGTCTGACTCAATAATTGCTGACTTAAGCACAACAAAAACTCAGCTGTTTATAGCAGTACAGTGTTTTTAAACACTCTAAGTGTGGTGCTAGAATTTTCAGTATACCATTAAAATGGCTTGTTTGAAAACTCAGTTTCAGTCTTTACAGACTAAGATTACACAATTAGAAAATCTAATTTCAGTCTGTATAGGATTAACTCAAGATACAAACATAGATTTTGATGATATTGAGGTCAAATTTGAATTACTTACACAACGTCTGAAAATAATTAATTCAGACTATACACATTATGAAAAGAATTTTCTTGAATCAGATCCAACTGAGGATGAAATTAAAAATGTTTTGGATGCTTTTAGTAATCAACAATTAAGGTGGACAGGAGTACAGGCTATCTGCTGCAAAACTCTGTCACAGAGACCTACTGTAACTAGTGGTCAAACACCTGTTACACCTGTAACAACAACAAGTGTACCATTACCAAGTTTTCCTACGTTGTCATTACCTATTTTCCAAGGTCATAATTATGAAGAATTCATTAGTGGTTTTCAATCCATAGTAAATTCACGAACTGACATAGATGAGATTGCGAAGTTCAATTATCTTAATTGTCTCGTGAAGGGAGAACCCTATGAACTGATTAAGTCATTCCCGGTGGTTAAAGGCAATTATCAAATAGCCTTACGTATCTTAGCAGACAATTACTTTGATGCTGACAAGGCCAGAGTTAGACATGCAGTCTTAATATCAAGCTTGAAGCCACCCAAACATTGTTTTTCAGGCTTACAGGCATTTAGAATCACATTAGACAATAGTCTCAGATCTCTGGATGCTAAATATGACCTAAAGCAATGTGATTGGTTTATCAGTGGTATTGTACAAGATAAGTTGTCACGACAAACTATTGAACGATTAAATATTATGTTCAATAAACGCTATTTCACTTGTGAAGAAATTAGCAATGGTTTACAAACAATAGTTTCATGCATGCAAGCAACGAGACAAGATGAAAAATCCACAAATCCCGTGGATAACAAACCTTCAACTCAGTATAAAAAGAGTATACCTACTCCCACTAAACCACATAGTGGGAAATCCCATATAGGCATTTATCAAGCTGTGAATACAACAGACAGTAAACAAACTGTCACACATAAACGTACTCCAAAATGTGTACTTTGTGATGGAACACATTGGGCACAGTATTGTAGTCAATACACATCAATGGAGGCACGTAAACAACGTGTTCATCAGCTGAAAAGGTGCATCAAGTGTTTAGGTGAACACAAGGGAGGAAAATGTTCACTGAAGAAGTGTTTTAAATGCAAGGGTATGCATCATACAGCATTATGCTCAAATACTTTTGCTGAAGAACAGAAGACTTCCACAGAATCAGGAAGTCAACAAGCAACAGCATTAAATGTGAGAGATAAGTTTAAAGCAACTGCTCTCCCGATAGCTCGAGTTGAGTTATCTAATAAATTACACAAAACCAATGTGCTAACACTATTTGATCAAGGCTCACAAAGGTCCTTCATAAGAAGAAAAGTGTTGCAGAAACTGAATAAACAACACTATGCCAAAGTACAGTTAGATATAGCTGGTTTTTTCCACAATTCTGGTAAACAGACATATGACCTAGCCAGAATCACTGTTGGTCTAGGAAACAGGAAAAAGACAGTAGAAACTGTGGTAGTAGATGATTTGCCTAAGTCTGTGCAGATCCAGGGATTAAAAGAAACAGTTGCAGCACTGAAAGCAGCTAAGGTCAAGTTAGCCTGTCCTGACATACAGACGGACACAATTAGTCCAATTTGATTTAATCATTGGAAGTGATTATTATCACTGTTTTGTGCAAATTCTAGTAAGTAAACATGATGTTCACTTGCTGAAAACAGCAGGAGGCCACATGATATGTGGTCCCATTCCCTCTCAAAGTGGGAAAGAAGCTGATATTGATTCAGTGGAAAATGTACTAGTTACGAGAATAACCGCTGATCATGTACCACAGCAAAAATTATCATTACTGGAAGAAATGAATGAACCAGTTGATAAGTTGTGGGATTTAGATGCGATAGGTATTGATGTAAATAAACCAAGCCCATAAGAGTCTCAGACTTATAACCAATATTTGGACACTGTCAAATATAAAGATGGACAGTGTTGGGTTAGGTTACCATGGAAATTAAATCCACCACATCTGCCTAGCAATTATCGCATGGCTTTCGGACAGATGAAAGCACAAATACATGAGCTCAGGAAGAATCCAGAGCTACTGACTGTCTATGATAATATCATACAAGAACAGTTGGACAATAAATTCATTGAGGAAGTAGTCGAAGATAATAGATACCCAAGAGTTGCACATGTGTCTAATTTATCAGTCGAAGATAAGTTGAAGACAGAAGCTCATTATCTCCCGCACCATGGAGTCAGAAAAGATTCTGAAACCACTCCACTACGTGTTGTATATAATTGCAGCGCACGTGCAAATAAAGATGTAGCAAGTCTTAATGACTGTCTGATGACCGGACCCTCACTAACTGAGAAGCTTGGAGACGTGCTTATGAAATTTCGCACAAACCCATATGCCTACACGGCTGATATTTCCAAAGCTTTCTTAAGAGTATGACAACAAGAAATAGATAGAGATTATACTCGATTCTTGTGGTCTAAAAATCCACATGATCCTCAAAGTCCTGTGAAAACTTATCGTTTCAAATCAGTATTATTTGGTGCAACATCTCCATTCTTACCAGAAGCTACTCTAAATACACATTTGAAGAAATCTGAAAGTCCCTTCAAAGAAATCTTAAAGAAAAGTTTCTATGTGGACAATCTTCAAGGTAGTGTGAATAAAGATGAGGATTTGAAATTCTTATACAGAGAAGCTAACAAGGAGATGAAAGAAGCAAATATGCCTCTAAGGATGTGGAATACAAATTCAATGCAATTAAGGGAACTTATCAAGGAAGATTTTCCTGAAGCTGAAATTCCTGATTGCAATAATATGCTGGGACTTAATTGGAACACACAGGAAGATACTTTGAGTCTCAAAAATATAAACAATAAATCATGCAGTACACTCACCAAACGTAGTTTACTGTCAGAGGTATCACAATGTTTTGATCCTCTAGGACTCGTCTCACCAATTACCATAAAGGGTAAAATGCTTATGCAAGATGCATGGAAGCTCAAAATTGAATGGGATGAGAACTTGCCTCTAGAAATGAGTCAAGCTTGGGATGAAATATCCAGGGAGTTTAAGCAACTTCATCAAATTAAATTTCCCAGACAAATAGGTCAAGAGGGAAACAAGTACACATTACATGTGTTCTGTGATGCGTCAACCAGAGGTTATGGCGCTGTAGCTTACATTCCCTACACACCCACCACCTCAAGCTGACCACTTCATCATGAGGAGCCAGTCTATCAGCATCCTGTCGGCCAACATTAGAGGTTTCATTACTAATGTTGGAGAGCTCACACATAGTTTTGTGAACACTCGACGTCCCGACATGATAGCTGTTGTTGAAACATTTTTGGATGACAGGACTCCAGAAAATTTTGCAAGAATTGCTGGCTACACCTCATGGATGAGAAGAGACAGGCAAGGGCAAGGAGGAGGTGTTGCTGTGTGCTTCTCTAAAAGTGTTCATGCCACCCCTACACATCTTGAAATGATGTTCTTCAAGCTCTGTATAAACACTAGTACCTCTGTACTAGCATGTGCAATGTACAGACCTCAGTGGCAACATGCAGACCCCATCAACTTCCTAATGGAAAATATTGACTCCCTTCTGCTACAACACAACTGTCAACATATTATAATTGTTGGTGACCTCAACCAGCACCTTATACAGAGGGACTTTGATGACCTTCTTGCAGTGTTTGACATGAGAAACTTTGTTGATTTCCCTACTCATACCTCTGGCTCCTCCCTTGAACCAGTAGTGAGTGATCTGGCAGAAGGCATAGTCACTTGTCAACCCCTCGGCTACGTTGGATCGTCTGACCACAAGGCTGTTTTTACGACACTTAAGATCCCAACAGAACGAGGTGAGGAGTCCACACGCACAACCTGGCTATGGGAAAGAGGTAATTGGCCATCCCTTTGCTCTGAGCTCGCCACCACCGATTAGAATGCTCTTCTCCAAAGGGATGTTGACAACCAAGTGAAAGCCTTCACTGGACACATCCTTAATCTACAACAAGAACACATTCCTCACCGGCAATATGTGACGAAGCCTACAGATCAGCCTTGGTTTGGCTTTCGTTGTAGAGAGGCTGCTACTGCTAAGTACAAAGCATGGCGAAGGTATAAGAGACATCCTACCACCTATAACAGGAACTTGCACAAGCAAGCCTGTAGGCATATGGGTGATGTTCAAAAGTGGGTCATTGCTAAATGGGAGGTGGACACTAAAAGAAAGCTAGCATCAGGTAGGGTAGGCTCCAAAACCTGGTGGTCCCTGGTCAAGGACAGGCAAGGTTATCTGCCTGATGAACTCATTCCACCTCTAAATCGACAGGATGGGACCACCTCTACTAGTAGTCAAGAGAAGGCGGACCTTTTTGCTGAACACTTTGCTACCAAAATGCAAGTTCCTGATCCAGCAAGGGACCCTCCTTGGCTAGCTGCAAGAACTGTGTCAAAACTGTCAGTGGTGACAATAAGGCAGGAGGAGGTGCATTTAATTCTTAAATCGCTTGACCAAGAAAAGGCTGTGGGCCCAAACAAGTTGAGCCCAAGATTGTTGAGAAGATGTGCAGACCAGCTAGCAGCACCTCTAACTCGCATCTTTCAGCACTGCCTAGTACAATGTAAATGGCCCTCTCTATGGAAAGAGGCAAATGTAGTCCCTGTTCACAAAAAGAAGAGCAAAGCAGAAATCAGCAACTACAGACCAGTGTCACTCTTGTCAATCACTGGTAAGATCCTTGAGACAATAATCTCAAGACAAATGACAGAGTTTTTTGACTACCACTCACTACTTTGTGATCGTCAATATGGCTTCAGGAAAAGTTACTCTGCTGCTGATCTGTTGTTAAACCTCTCCACTAAGTGGCACCAGTCACTGGATGAATCCAAAGTCAGCTGTGTGGTAGCACTGGACATTGCTGTCGCTTTCGACCGGGTGTGGCACCACGGCCTCTTAGCAAAACTTCAAGCACTGGGAATTGCAGGCTCTATGCTATGTCTCCTCAGTGATTACCTTCATGGTAGATCTCTAAGTTTAGTTCTCAATGGAACGGAATCAGCAAGACATCCTATTGGGGCAAGTGTTCTACAATGAAGCGTGCTGGGTCCATTGTTATGGAACGTCTACTTCAACGACCTTCTTCATCTCATCCCAGAATCACATGCATATGCAGACGACTGTACACTGACATTCACTTATCCAAGAGAAGAAATGCCAGCTACTCTAAGCTACATCAGTCACCAGCTGAGAGCTATATCAGCTTGGGGAAATAGATGGCAAGTAACATTTGCACCTGAGAAAACGCAAATGATGATCGTCTCTATGTACCATGATATTAATGCTGGTGCAGTAGTATGGATGAATGGGAGGGTGTTGGCACCTGAAGAAGAAGTTGATATCCTTGGGGTGAAATATGACTCCAAACTAACCATGAAGAACCATGTTGTAAATCTTGCAAACAAGGCAGCCAGGAAGCTTACACCACTTCGTCGTATCTCGCATCTGCTTGACAGTAGGGGTTGCAAGATCCTGTACGAGGCACAAGTACGCTCACACCTTGAGTATGCTCCACTTTCTTGGTTTGCCTGCCCCCCCCTCTCATCTGCGAGTGTTTGACAGAGTAGAGAACAGAGCAAGACGTCTCATCTCTCGCCTGGACCCATCCTAGATAGATCTGTCATTTCAGCAGAGCCTTCAACATAGGAGGGATGTGGGTGGCCTTACTGTTATGTACAAGGCCAATATTGTCAAAATACCACACTTGGATCCACTTCGAGGACAGCGTGAAACAAGCTTTTATGCCACAAGACGGGCAGAAAGCAGCAACTTCACTCTGGCTGTACCCTTCTCCAGAACATCACTCCATCTGAGATCATACATACCCAGGATGACTCGAGTATGGAACACATTCGTACAGCATAATGATGTCAACGAGATAAAGTCAGTTGATCAAATGAAAATGCTGTCCCACAGATGGCTCCAACTTCATCCTGTTCCCTACTTGTATGTCTCATAACAATAAAAATGCTTTCAAATGAGCTGATGTAGGTAACAGCTCTTAGCTTGCCAATAAAGATAGGAAGCCTTAACCTGTAAATAGCTTGTCAATAAAGCTAGGGATCCATAACCTTGTCAAACCCTGTGTCAAAAAAAAAAAAAAAAAAAAAAAAAAAAAAAAAAAAAAAAAAAAAAAAAAAAAAAAAAAAAAAAAAAAAAAAAAAAAAAAAAAGACACAGAGAGAGAGAGAGAGAGAGAGAGAGAGAGAGAGAGAGAGAGAGAGAGAGAGAGAGAGAGAGGGAGAGGGCTTGGACTCTATGTTCAGTGGTGGGTAGGGGAGGTAGGTGGTATGTGGTTGAGGGGTGACTTACTCCACTCTCGTGTATGTGGAGTAATACCAGTAAGTAATACCAGCAGTAATACCAGTAATTCCAAAACTTACCAATAGTAATTCTAACACTTATCAATTCTACTTATAAAATATGGAAAGCAATACTAGGTTGTAAAATTTAGCTTGTGTCAGCTTCTACAAGTGTGTGACGTTACCCCTCGCTAGACCGCTTTACTCCTCACACTCTCGTCAACCCTATCTCCATCTTATCTATGCTATTTCTACTCTAATTCCGGTAATAGTTTGCATGAGTGAGTGACCAGTATCTAACAGTGATGCAGAGATCTGAATCTGACAACATGCAACCACAGTAGGTGAGCAATACTTGAGCTGGCAGCGGCATGATGACAAGTTGCCAGATGCTGATGATGTAGTCGTTGTACATAGGCCTTGTATCACTATTTTGAAAATCCTTCACCTGTGATGTTTATAACTATATATGCTCATACATCTCGCGTTCCTCAAGTGATTTCACTTTTCACTTATGATAGAATCCACTTCACATTAGGCGGGCTACACTTTTTATTTACAATCGCACACAACTCTTGTGACGTCACTGCTTCAGCAGGCCTACTCTTGCCACCTTCCCTTGTTATATATTTTATTTTTCCTTTCTCCTCTTGCTTATTAACTTTTTCACTCTCACTGTATGGTGCCCCACATTTCACTTGTTAACCAATCTCTCATAATTCTTGAACACCCGCTTCCACACTCACTTTGATCTTTGTATATTTGAATCTGTGTGGCAACAGGTGCCTACTAGGCCCCTAACGGTTTGGCACTTTGAAATATTAATGATTTCAGGCTTCCTCTCAACTTTTTTTTTAACTAATAACTTTGGTTTTCACTTGTAGGACTGTTCACTGACGTTGTCACTACCACTGATTACTGCTAGCAGTTACTGCACGCCTTAAAAACACTAAGGTTCTCGGAGCCTTGTGCACCCACGTCTGCGTGACTGTGTGACTGTGTGTGTGTGTGTGTGTGTGTGTGTGTGTGTGTGTGTGTGTGTGTGTGTGTGTGTGAGTGTGTGTGTGTGTGTGTGTGTGTGTAAACTCACCTAGTTCTACTCACCTAGTTGAGGTTGCAGAGGTCGAGTCCTAGCTCCTGGCCCCTCCTCTTCACTGGTCGCTACTAGGTCACTCTCCCTGAACCGTGTGTGTGTGTGTGTGTGTGTCTAATATTTATTTCAAATGTTTATAAAATCCCCAGATAATATTTATTGTTGTTCAGAACAAGTAATTCCAGATAGTAATTTCTTAAATAACACGTCACTGTGGCAGTACATATCGCTTGCTTTTAACTTTCTTGATAACACTCTGATGTATTGTGTAAATAACTTATTGAAGCCTCATTTATCATTGCAAATTCCCTAATGATGGCTATGGAGATTACAACTGCTGATGACATCTTTTTCAGAGAACATTTGTGTCTAAAATGGGGGTAAAGCAATATAATTCATTTACCCGTATATATTTATGCTATGCTAATTGAAACTCAATGGAGATTAAAATGTCTGAATAATACAAGTATTACATACTTTACCTGGAGAACAATAGTTTTACTGAACCTACAAATACATTTCTTATTTCCTTATAAGGTAGAAATAATATAGTTTAGATTTAGTAAAACATTGGTAGGTAGAACACAAAGTTACTAGTTTGTAATACTACATTACTGTCTCTGTGTTTGTGTAATGCCTCTTTTTTTCTGCCCATTCCTTATGAAAGGCTATTACAAGTTGATAGTTGCTCTGAGCTTGTTGGATAAGTTTGGAATCTCAGCAGCATTTTCCATCCTATACATCTACTCTGCCGAGATCTTCCCAACTGAGTACCGCAGTGTGGGAGTTGGTACTTGTTTCATGTGTGCTCGTCTTGGTGGTATTCTCGCGTCATTCATTGTTTCTCTGGTAAGTCACTACCATATTATTTATTAATTATGCAAATTTTAAATGCTCATAGAATGAAGTACTCTGTTTATTTTCTTATTTTTCATTTAGTTTATCTTGAATATATTTAACCATATAGAGACTATTAATTTTCATTTGCGTACCCGCAAACTTGTAGTAAAATGGTAAAAAAAAGTGGAATCTGTGCCGTAACTGGAGCATGACTCATCTGATCTGCTTCACATTTTTCACCACTGGTGTTGTATCCTGAACACAAGACTCACGCTGCTACTGAGTGCCATAAGTTACAGTTATTTTTAATTCAATAAATAGAAAAATGTTTCGTCTGATTGGCTTCCAAATTTTATCGACGAAGCATTCCATAAGATGTAATATATCTCACAAGTATAGACCGAATTGGTACAAATTTGAAATTTTACTGAAAGAGTTAAAAAAAATATATGCATTGTTGGATTTGGATCAATTACTAGAAAATGCCCTTTTTGATTGGCTGAATTTATTAGAGCTAAGTTTGTTACTCACTTTAAGGTGTGCGAATTTAAATTTGTTAATTTAGTTAAAAAACTTTTTCCCATGTAATAGCTAATGAATGACTCACCTGATCAGTTTCAGAAGAATTTTTAGACTAATTTTATCAAATTGAAATTTTCAGCAAATCAGTTCTTACAGGATTGAGGGAAATTTTAAAAAGAATATAATTCACAAAAGTAAATTGGAAAAAAATAGGAGTTTTATGGTTAATTAAGCTTAACAAAGATAAATTTTCCAGTTATTAGCAACATTTTTGTGTAATGTGTCTTGTGCAAGATTAATGGTAATATTTGCACGAGTTGTGCACTATACCAACGGCCATACCACGTTGAACACACCGCTTCTCGTCCGATCAGCGAAGTTAAGCAACGTTGGGTTTGGTTAGTACTTCGATGGGTGACCGCCTGGGAACACCAAATGCTGTTGGCATAAAACCTTTTTTCCAGGAGGCCTGGTCACAGACCGGGCCGCGGGGGCGTTGATCCCCGGAACTCTCTCCAGGTATACACAGCATATATAATGTGTCTTGTGAGATTGATAGTAATATTTGCACGAGTGGTGCACTATACACAGCATGTGTAATGTGTCTTGTGCAAGACTGATGATAATATTTGTTGTTGATGGTTTGCCGGTACTTCCGGCCCGGGTCTTCTCCAGATGGCGACCCGGCGGTGGCCTCCCGGGCGGGGGGTGTCGTTCATCTTCTTTCTTCTGTATTCTTTCTTGGGGCCCTCCAGTTGGAGGGTGACTTCTTCTGTCTTAGGGTGACTCCCCAAGCGGGAAGTGTCTTCTCGTTTAGCATCTTCAGCAGCATAGGAGGGCGGAGGCAGCAATTACAGGGTTCGTTTTGGAGCCACACCCCAGCTTTAGCAGGCAACAAAGTGCTTGGGAAACTTGTCTTCACGGTGATTGATCATTGACAGTCCTGCTAGGTGAGGGTACCGTCTTCGGCAGCCCCATTCTGGAGAGTCTTGAATTTCTTCCTTGTGGTGTAGTCGAGCGCCACAAAGCGGTGACTTTTTGAGAGTAGGTTGATCAGGGATTCAGTGGTGAATGATCGAGTTGAGTCGCAGGTGAACTTGACTGTCCCGTTGTGGATGCGTTGAATAATTTCTGGACTGTACATTGCGCTCTCATTCTGGTTGGTTGTGTAGAAGTATACACCAGGCAAGCAGTGGACTTCTTGTGAAGGAGTGGCTGTAGTACGTAGGGATACATCCCAAGGCTCTTGTGTTTTAACCTTCTTGGCTGGTGGCTGAGACGATTGAGGTGAGGCGTCTGATTGGTCCGTTGTGACGGAGGTGGAAGCAGGTGTTGGTGGACTCTCACTGGTAGAATCGGTCGGCGTCTCAGTGGTCTCTGATTGGTCCATCTCTGTGTCGGGAGGAAGGTGTGGTAGCGGTGGAGCAGCGGTAATGTTGGCGACATTTGCAGTGGATTTTATGATCTCTGTGGAAGGTGGATTATTATCATTATTATAATAAAAAAAGAAGCGCTAAGCCACAAGGACTATGTGGAAGGTGGAGATGCAGGGAATGTGAAACCAGGCATGTTGTTGAGCTTGAAGAGTTCGTTGATGGTGGTGTTGAAGGAACCAGGTTCAGCTACACTCTGCACATGAGCATACATGATGCAGTAAAGAATCTTGGTGGAGTCGCCAGCAAGAGCTGGCGAAGAAGTGGTAGATGCAGCTTGCGTGGCTTGAAGAATCTTGGTAGTATCTGCTTGAAGCTTGGTAATAGCAGCATATGTAGTCGCTTGTGCAGTGGTTTTTTTTATTGGAGTTGTTTCTTAAGTATATCTTGTCTGGTTTTACACTTGGCAGCAAGAGTATAGTGATTATTCTTGCAGTTCAAGCATTTAGGTGGAGAGGCATTAGTGCACGTCTTGAAGTCATGACCTTCTTGGCCGCAGGTGGAGCAGAACTTATTCTTGGCAGGGCAGTCTCTGGTGGTATGTAGGTATGAGTAACAGTTGGAACACTGTGGAATTTGATGGAATTTTTCTGCTTCGATGAAGGCTGGATTGATGTGGAAGTAGTGAATAGCCAGTCCCTCAGCGATAGCTCTGGCTGCCATGTTGACGTCACTGAAGGTGACCTTCAGGATGAAGGAGGTACTGGGTATTTTGGTAATGAATTCCACCCTGGCCCAAGGGATCTGTGCTTCAATGGACGACTTGATTTCTTCGGTAGCCTGGGCAGTGATGAGCCTGTCGAGTCTCTTGAGGAACACAGTTCTCCTGGCCCTCAGAACTGGGGAAGTCAAGACAATAAATCCCTGATCTCGTAGAGTGGTTGTAGCAGTGGTGGTAATGAGTTTTTCAGCCTCGGTGTCGTCAGTACAGACGACAACGAAGGCCTCTTTGAGCGACAGAATCGCATTTAACTTGGCTTGCAGTCTGCCACTGACGACAGCTGCAAGTGCTTGCTTGGACGAGTCATTGACTGTTACACTCTCTGGTTTGATCTTTACCCTGTTCGAGAAGTGCATCGTAAAGTGTGGTGTGGGTGATATTTGCACGAGTGGTGCACTATACACAGCTTCTGTAATGTGTCTTGTGGGTGTGAGTTGGACCTGACTAGCTTGTGCTACTAGGTCTGATGCCTTCCTCCTTCCATAAGTAGAAGTGACCTGACTAGGTGGGTCATAGGGGTAATCCGGGAGGGGGGATGGACCTGCTTCGGGTCAGTAGGCCCGCTGCGGTGTTCCTTCTTTCTTATGTTCTTATGTTATGATTGATTTCAATATTTGCACAAGTGGTGCACTATACACAGCATGTGTAATGTGTCTTGTGCAAGATTGATGGCAATATCTGCACGAGTGGTGCACTGTACACAATGCTACATAGGTCATTCCCACATTTTGTTTACGTGTAATAACTAGAGAGAAGCTCCTCTGGTCTGCTTCATCCTTTCAACAGTCGTGTTTCCCAGTAAGAAGAGAGTTGGTATATTTAATAAAGTGCTACTTCTATTTTGCCGCTTTTAATCTCGAAATGGTGAATTATTATTTCACCTTATTGAATTATCTTGTCTTGATGCTGGTGAAGGGCTCTTTATCCAAGGAACTGGACTTATCTTCACCATGATTGGTTCAAATTTCAATGCCTCCTGTTAATATAATATAATAATAATAATAATAGGTAGTAGGTTGGTAGACAGCAACCACCCAGGGAAGTACTACAGTCCTGCCAGATGACTGTGAAACAGAAACCTGTAACTGTTTTGCATGATGGTAGGATTGCTGGTTTCTTTTTCTGTCTCATAAACACGCTAGATAACAGGGATATCTTGCTACTCCTACTTACACTTTGGTCACACTTCACAGACACGCACATGCATATATATATATATATACACACATCTAGGTCTTTCTCCTTTTTCTAAATAGCTCTTGTTCTTCTTTATTTCTTCTATTGTCCATGGGGAAGTGGAAAAGAATCTTTTCTCCGTAAGCCATGCGTGTCGTATGAGGCGACTAAAATGCCGGGAGCAATGGGCTAGTAACCCCTTCTCCTGTAGACATTTACTAAAAAAGAGAAGAAAAACTTTATAAAACTGGGTTGCTTGAATGTGCGTGGATGTAGTGCGGATGACAAGAAACAGATGGTTGCTGATGTTATGAATGAGAAGAAGTTGGATGTCCTGGCCCTAAGCGAAACAAAGTTGAAGGGGGTAGGGGAGTTTCGGTGGGGGGAAATAAAAAGGGTTTAATCTGGAGTATCTGAGAGAGTTAGAGCTAAGAAAGGGGTAGCAGTAATGTTGAAGGATCAGTTATGGACGGAGAAAAGAGAATATGAATGTGTAAATTCAAGGATTATGATGGATGCGAAAAGTGGGTCATAATAAGCGTGTATGCACCTGGAGAAGAGAGGAATGTAAAGGAAAGAGATTTTGGGAGATGTTAAGTGAATGTATAGGAATCTTCGAACCAAGTGAGAGAGTAATTGTGGTAGGGGATCTGAATGCTAAAGTAGGAGAAACTTTTAGAGAGGGCGTGGTAGGTAAGTTTGGGGTGCCAGGTGTAAATGATAATGGGAGCTCTTTGATTGAACTTTGTATAGAAAAAGGTTTAGTTATAGGTAATACATATTTTAAGAAAAAGAGGATAGATAAGTATACAAGACATGATGTAGGGCGAAATGATAGTAGTTTGTTGGATTATGTATTGGTAGATAAAAGACTGTTGAGTAGACTTCAGGATGTACATGTTTATAGAGGGGCCACAGATATATCAGATCACTTTTTAGTTGTAGCTACACTGAGAGTAAAAGGTAGATGGGATACAAGGAGAATAGAAGCATCAGGGAAGAGAGAGGTAAAGGTTTATAAACTAAAAGAGGAGGCAGTTAGGGTAAGATATAAACAGCTATTGGAGGATAGATGGGCTAATGAGAGCATAGGCAATGGGGTCGAAGAGGTATTGGGTAGGTTTAAAAATGTAGCGTTAGAGTGTTCAGCAGAAGTTTGTGGTTACAGGAAAGTGGATGCGGGAGGGAAGAGGAGCGATTGGTGGAATGATGATGTAAAGATAGTAGTAAGGGAGAAAAAGTTAGCATATGAGAAGTTTTTACAAAGTAGAAGTGATGCAAGTAGGGAAGAGTATATGGAGAAAAAGAGAGAGGTTAAGAGAGTGGTGAAGCAATGTAAAAAGAGAGCAAATGAGAGAGTGGGCGAGATGTTATCAACAAATTTTGTTGAAAATAAGAAAAAGTTTTGGAGTGAGATTAACAAGTTAAGGAAGCCTAGAGAACAAATGGATTTGTCAGTTAAAAATAGGAGAGGAGAGTTATTAAATGGAGAGTTAGAGGTATTGGGAAGATGGAGGGAATATTTTGAGGAATTGTTAAATGTTGATGAAGATAGGGAAGCTGTGATTTCGTGTATAGGGAAAGGAGGAATAACATCTTGTAGGAGTGAGGAAGAACCAGTTGTGAGTTTGGAGGAAGTTCGTGAGGCAGTAGGTAAAATGGAAGGGGATAAGGCAGCCGGGATTGATGGGATAAAGATAGAAATGTTAAAAGCAGGTGGGGATATAGTTTTGGAGTGGTTGGTGCTATTATTTAATAACTGTATGGAAGAGCGTAAGGTACCTAGGGATTGGCAGAGAGCATTCATAGTTCCTTTGTATAAAGGCAAAGGGGACAAAAGAGAGTGCAAAAATTATAGGGGTATAAGTCTGTTGAGTATACCTGGTAAAGTGTATGATACAGTTATTATTGAAAGAATTAAGAGTAAGACGGAGAATAGGATAGCAGATGAACAAGGAGGCTTTAGGAAAGGTAGGGGGTGTGTGGACCAGGTGTTTACCGTGAAACATATAAGTGAACAGTATTTAGATAAGGCTAAAGAGGTTTTTGTGGCATTTATGGATTTGGAAAAGGCGTATGACAGGGTGGATAGGGGGGCAATGTGGCAGATGTTGCAGGTGTATGGTGTAGGAGGTAGGTTACTGAAAACAGTGAAGAGTTTTTACAAGGATAGTGAGGCTCAAGTTAGAGTATGTAGGAAAGAGGGAGATTATTTCCCAGTAACAGTAGGCCGTAGACAAGGATGTGTGATGTCACCGTGGTTGTTTAATATATTTATAGATGGGGTTGTAAGAGAAGTAAATGCGAGGGTCTTGGCAAGAGGCGTGGAGTTAAAAGATAAAGAATCACACATAAAGTGGGAGTTGTCACAGTTGCTCTTTGCTGATGACACTGTGCTCTTGGAAGATTCTGAAGAGAAGTTGCAGAGGTTGGTGGATGAATTTGGTAGGGTATGCAAAAGAAGAAAATTAAAAGTGAATGCAGGAAAGAGTAAGGTTATGAGGATAACAAAAAGATTAGGTGATGAAAGATTGGATATCAAATTGGAGGGAGAGAGTATGGAGGAGGTGAATGTATTCAGATATCTGGGAGTGGACGTGTCAGCGGATGGGTCTATGAAAGATGAGGTGAATCATACAAGTGACGAGGGGAAAAGGGTGAGCGGTGCACTTAGGAGTCTGTGGAGACAAAGAACTTTGTCCTTGGAGGCAAAGAGGGGAATGTATGAGAGTATAGTTTTACCAAGTCTCTTATATGGGTGTGAAGCATGGGTGATGAATGTTGCAGCGAGGAGAAGGCTGGAGGCAGTGGAGATGTCATGTCTGAGGGCAATGTGTGGTGTGAATATAATGCAGAGAATTCGTAGTTTGGAAGTTAGAAGGAGGTGCGGGATTGCCAAAACTGTTGTCCAGAGGGCTGAGGAAGGGTTGTTGAGGAGGTTCGGACATGTAGAGAGAATGGAGAGAATCAGAATGACTTCAAGAGTGTATCAGTCTGTAGTAGAAGGAAGGAGGGGTAGGGGTCGGCCTAGCAAAGGTTGGAGGGAGGGGGTAAAGGAGGTTTTGTGTGCGAGGGGCTTGGACTTCCAGCGAGCATGCATGAGCGTGTTTGATAGGAGTGAATGGAGACAAATGGTTTTTAATACTTGACGTGCTGTTGGGGTGTGAGCAAAGTAACATTTATGAAGGGGTTCAGGGAAACCGGCAGGCCGGACTTGAGTCCTGGAGATGGGAAGTACAGTGCCTGCACTCTGAAGGAAGGGTGTTAATGTTGCAGTTTAAAAACTGTAGTGTAAAGCACCCTTCTGGCAAGACAGTGATGGAGTGAATGATGGTGAAAGTTTTTCTTTTTTGGGCCGCCCTGCCTTGGTGGGAATCGGCCAGTGTGATAATAAAAAATAAATAAAATAAAAATAATAATAATAATAATATCTTTATTTACTACAAGTACATGTGCAAGGTATACAGTCCTAACTGACATCAGTGACATACTACTATTTAGAGAGCCTGTTGATATGCTGAGCATTTCTGGCAAATTAGGTCAGCTATGTCCCAGGATGCGACCCACACCAGTCCACTAACACCCAGGCACCTGTTTTACTGATGGGTGAACATAGACAACCGGTGTAAAGAACCACTCCCAATGTTGCTACCGTCACCGGTAACCGAACCCTGACTTTCGCCGTGTGAAGCGAGAGCTTTACCCACCAGGCCACGGGGCACAAGGACTGTTTGATGCCTACGGGTTTGGCGCTTCCCTTTGGTTAAAACAATTGTCGCGAAATCATTGTATGACATTGATGGAACATTTGATGGTTTAGGCTGTGTAGTAACAAATTTTGTTGGATTCTGAGTAATAACTAAAAAATACATCTTCTGATCGGCTTTAAACATTTAATGCTGTGTTTCCCTCATCTTCCACTAGTGAGTTTCCCCACTGGTGACTTATCTTCCACTAGTGAATTTCTCCACTGGTGATTCATCTTCCACTAGAGAGTTGCCTTCAAACTGAGGGACTGATTACCTCAAACTCTTCATCTTCCACCATTCTCCGCACTGAACTGAAGAAGCCACTAGTTGGCGAAACATTTCCAGAATACAGATGCACAAATGTTGCACAAGTACCTTATTTATCTGTCTGATTAATGGTCCAAGTCGAAGCGAAACGTCGATCCAAGTTTCACTCTCGTGTGTGCGAGTTATTTGTTTATGTAATTACATTGTATTGTAACTGAGCTACATTGTATTGTAACTGAGTCACATTGTATTGTAGCTGAGTTACATTGTATTGTAGCTGAGTTACATTGTATTGTAACTGAGTTACATTGTATTGTAATTGAGTTACATTGTATTGTAGCTGAGTTACATTGTATTGTAGCTGAGTTACATTGTATTGTAGCTGAGTTACATTGTATTGTAACTGAGTTACATTGTATTGTAGCTGAGTTACATTGTATTGTAACTGAGTTACATTGTATTGTAACTAAGCTACATTGTATTGTAACTGAGTTACATTGTATTGTAACTGAGTTACATTGTATTGTAACTGAGTTACATTGTATTGTAACTGAGTTACATTGTATTGTAACTGAGTTACATTGTATTGTAACTGAGTTACATTGTATTGTAACTGAGTTACATTGTATTGTAACTGAGTTACGTTGTATTGTAACTGAGTCACATTGTATTGTAACTGAGTTACATTGTATTGTAGCTGAGTTACATTGTATTGTAACTGAGTTACATTGTATTGTAGCTGAGTTACATTGTATTGTAACTGAGTTACATTGTATTGTAGCTGTGTTACATTGTATTGTAACTGAGTTATATTGTATTGTAACTGAGTTACATTGTATTGTAACTGAGTTACATTGTATTGTAACTGAGTTACATTGTATTGTAGCTGAGTTACATTGTATTGTAGCTGAGTTACATTGTGTTGTAGCTGAGTTACATTGTATTGTAACTGAGTTACATTGTATTGTAGCTGAGTTACATTGTATTGTAACTGAGTTACATTGTATTGTAACTGAGCTACATTGTATTGTAACTGAGTTACATTGTATTGTAACTGAGTTACATTGTATTGTAACTGAGTTACATTGTATTGTAGCTGAGTTACATTGTATTGTAACTGAGTTACATTGTATTGTAACTGAGTTACATTGTATTGTAACTGAGTTACATTGTATTGTAGCTGAGTTACATTGTATTGTAACTGAGTCACATTGTATTGTAACTGAGTTACATTGTATTGTAACTGAGTTATATTGTATTGTAACTGAGTTACATTGTATTGTAACTGAGTTACATTGTATTGTAACTGAGTTATATTGTATTGTAGCTGAGTTACATTGTATTGTAACTGAGTTACATTGTATTGTAACTGAGTTACATTCTATTGTAACTGAGTTACATTGTATTGTAGCTGAGTTACATTGTATTGTAACTGAGTCACATTGTATTGTAACTTACATTGTATTGTAGCTGAGTTACATTGTATTGTAGCTGAGTTACATTGTATTGTAACTGAGTTACATTGTATTGTAACTGAGTTATATTGTATTGTGACTGAGTTACATTGTATTGTAGCTGAGTTATATTGTATTGTGACTGAGTTACATTGTAACTATGAAAAACGCTAGGTTATCTAAGAATTTGGTTATGTCGACCTTTTAATGCAGACGACACAGCAGACAATTCAGAGTTCTAAAAGTTCAGGATTACACACGTAAAAATTATTGACTTGACCAGTGATCATTTTGATCAGTGATCAATTTGACCAGCGATCAATTTGACCAGTGATCAATTTGACCAGTGATCTATTTGACCAGTGATCAATTTGACCAGTGATCTATTTGACCAATGATAAATTTGACTGACAGTAATGACTAGATTCACTTGTGTGTTGAATAACACATGATAGTTATAAATAGTTTTCTCTGTCCTTCCTCTGAAACTGGTAAACTTCCAGGTGGTGTATACCTGGTTGTAGTTTACTGATAAACAACTTCTATGTCATTATTAGTAGTTATGTCTTTCTGGTAAACAACTAATAAGTGGTTATTGCTTGGTGGAAAACTATCACTTAATAGTTTGGCTTTGTGGTAAACTACGTTACTTTTATTACATGATGGTAAACTGTCACTTAGTATATATGGCTCAGAGAGATTTTTCAGGTTAATAGGTATATAGGTTTAAAATTCAGATATAAGAATTATTTCCAGTTTGGTGAGAAATGAGGTTGTCAAGCATGTAGGATTGCAGAATGATTTTAATAGGCTGTGTCTGATACTATACTTGCTAATCAACTCAGGGAACGGGTGGGGCTTGAACCTATGATAAGTGAGTCCTAAAACTCTTAGGAAGTGTGTTAATCACTGAACCAACTGTCGCTATAATTGTTCTGTGGACTAATGACGTCCAGTGCTCTATGTCAACACCATCTTAGTTAATTATATCATTGCCCATCTTTGGCACGTGTCCACCATAGTCATAGACATGTGTAATGTGACAAGGAGCCTTGTCCACTGTCATTTAAATGACTGCTTCATCGTCTCACATTTTTCTCCCATAATCGACCCATAAAGAAATGCTGATTTTACAATTTTTCATGCCACACAACGCCATCACTACCTTGTGTGGCAGATGACGAAACAGAAATTAAGAGAATTACTTCGGTAGATTGCATCAAATACGGCTTCTCTTTCTCTCTCTCCCTCTCTCTCTCTCTCTCTCTCTCTCTCTCTCTCTCTCTCTCTCTCTCTCTCTCTCTCTCTCTCTCTCTCTCTCTCCCTGTCTGTCTGTCTGTCTGTCTCTCTCTCTGTCTGTCTGTCTGTCTCTCTCTCTGTCTGTCTGTCTGTCTGTCTCTCTGTCTGTCTGTCTGTCTGTCTGTCTGTCTGTCTCTCTCTCTCTCTCTCTCTCTCTCTCTCTCTCTCTCTCTCTCTCTCTCTCTCTCTCTCTCTCTCTCTCTCTCTCTCTCTCTCTCTCTCTCTCTCTCTCTCTCTCTCTAGAGAACTTCAAACGAAAACATTTGAACTTGTAAATGTTTCTTCTAATTTGCTTCAAATCTTCACTGCTGACGTTTACCTGCACTTCAACCTTATGCCGCACTCTGCACTATTTTAGTCGCCCGCATGGAGATACACTGGACTGGGGTTATGGAACGAGCGGTGACTAAAACACATCTAGTTATCATTATTATGAATTAAAAGTGATAAACCTATGGAAGTCATTGATCACTGCTGATTAAGTGAAGGTGGGAATAAACCTTTCGTCAAAAAAGTGAAATTTCCGAGAGTTGAACAACTCGAAGGAATTATTTTTTAGTAAGTTAGATCGCTTACAGAAGATTCAAAGTCTTCATTAAGAATGTTAGATCAACACTGGGTTTAACTGATGATAAACATAATGATCACTGTATCCAACATCTTAAGTTTCTATTCATGATATAGAAAATTCTTATTGTCTTTTTTTACCATTCTGGAAGTTCTGTATTTTTAACTATTCACCTTACAGAAAATATTATACTGCACAAATTTTATTGTGGTTAGGTATGATTTTCTTATATAATATTGATGTTTTCAATGGTCGAAAAGATCATATTAACTAATAATGTGTTTTACGTCTTCCACAGGCTGATATATACAAGCCATTACCACTGCTTATATTCTGTGTGTTGTCACTAGTCTCTGGTTGTCTTACTGTCTTCCTGCCGGAGACTGTTGGCTGTGAATTACCACAAACTCTACAGGAAAGTGAAGCTTTTGGCAGGTGAGAATGATGATAGATTTCATATTCTGGGTTTTGAGAACTAGATTTTGAGATTAGTGAAGAAATATGGATATTCTTTAATCTCTGTTATCCCCAAAACAGTGATGGAAAAAATGTCGAAGATTTATGAAATAGCTAATTATCTAAAATACCAAAAATACTTAATTGATAAATCCTATATAAAACTGTCAGAAATAGATTATACAATTCGAAAAATACAAACAAACAAATTCAACCAAGAATATGTTGGTTCTCCTTTACCGTGAAAACCGTCTTCATGTATCTTCTCTACTTGAGAATTTTAAAATCCAAATTGTATTAAAAATCTTGATACAGTAAGAGAACGTTTGATTAAGAATTATCCAAAAAAATGCTGACGGCTTTGTCTATGAGATTCCTCTGTAAAAAGTGCATTAAAGTTTATTATAATCAAACAGGAAAAAAAAACTTGAACTAAGATCACAACAACATAAATATAGTCCTAGAAGTGGACAAGAATCTAATGCTTTGTTTATTCTTGTGAGAGATTTAAACCTCACAATTGATGTTCAAAATGCCGAGAGAGTTGTATCAAGCAGGTCCATTGTTGAAATACATTTAACTGAATCAAAATTCATGACAAATTGTATTGACTTTAATATGAGTATTAGTTCTGGATTATATAAATTATATTAATTTTTTAAAATAATTTGAGGAATTTAAGCCATGCATAACATGACCTGTATAATTTTCACTTTACATGTATATTGACCCACCCACCTGCATCATACTGGGTCGAGTATACAGTCATATGTCAGGTCATGTCTTAACCTTATAAGCAATCTGTTTTCTGTTATTTTTACATTCCTTGAAAATGTGACATATTATGAAATACTTAGAAGTTCACTATCTTTTCATAGTGGATGTTTTGCACACATTCATGCACAGCAGAGTCAGGAGCTGTGATTCAACCTCTGCAACCACAATTAGGTGAGCAGACATAAACACACGCAAACACACACTAGAGCCAGAAATGAATATGCACGGATAAGGAGGGAGGCCCAGCGGCAATTCGAAAATGACATAACAGAGAAAGCAAAGTAAGACCCAAGGTGTTGTACAGTCACATCAGGAGG
>NC_091335.1:28541445-28553945 GCF_038502225.1 Cherax quadricarinatus
AATTTGCTGATGACAACAAAACAGGCCGTGTAATTCATTCTAATGAGGACACTAGAGCACTCCAGGATGATTTGAATAGACTGATGCAATGGTCGGACAAGTAGCAGATGCAGTTTAATTTAGACAAATGCAAAGTTCTAAATGTTGGACAGGAAAATAACCATGTCACATATAACCTAAGTAATGAAGTTCTTAATATTACGGATTGTGAAAAGGATTTAGGAGTTCTCGTTAGCAGTAATCTGAAACGAAGACAGTGCATTAGTGTTCGCAGTAAAGCTAAAAGTATCCTTGGCTTCATAGCAAGAAGTAAAAATAATAGAAGTCCTCAGGTTGTTCTTCAACTCTATATATCTTTGGTTAGGCCTCATTTAGATTACGTCGTGCAGTTTTGGTCGGTCACCGTATTACAGAATGGATATAAATGCTCTGGAAAACGTACAGAGGAGGATGACAAAGATGATCCCATGTATCAGGAATCTTGGATAGACTGAGGGCCCTGTTTCTGTACTCTGTAGAAAGGCGTAGAATTCGGGGGGATATGACCGAAGTGTATATATGGAAAACAGGAATTAATAAAGGGGATGTAAATAGCGTGCTAAAATGATCTAACACAGACAGGACTCGAAGCAATGGCTTTAAATTGACAAAATTCAGATTCATGAAGGATATAGCAAAGCGCTGGTTTGGTAATAAAGTTGTGGATGAGTGGAACAAACTCCCGAGTACCATCATAAACAGAAATATTAATCTCAATCTTAAAATAATGAATCCTGTGATACTCCAATACTGAAACTATGTACTGTGCCAAAACAAAAGCATTCACATTGCTAAACTCACAAACTAGTATTTAGTCACTTAGCCATAATACCAACTTACCTCATAATTTGTAATATTTTACAATTAAGAATAAAACTAAGTCTTCCCGAAATGCCTAGCCATGCTAAGCGTTCTAGTGGTACACTCTGTAATCACTATTTTACTACATGTAAACCACACAATAACCAAATTTCTGTAAACTCAGCATTGTAATCCTTATAGAGAATAAACTTTGAATTTGAATTTGAATTTGAAAGACGTTGTGTAGTTTTAAAAATAGGTTAGATAAGTACATCAATGGGTGTGGGTGAGTGTGAGTTTGACCTAACTAGCTTGTGCTAATAGGTCGGATGCCGTCCTCCTCCCTTAAGCGACGTGTCTAACCTCACTAGGTCAGTGAGCATAAGGTCACTAGTTCAGTGAGCTTAAGGTCACTAGGTCAGTGAACTTAAGGTCACTAGGTCAGTGAGCTTAAGCCATTGGGAGGTTTGGACCCACCTCGCATAGGCCAGTAGGTCTGTTGCAGTGTTCCTTCTTTCTTAGATATATATATATATATATATATATATATATATATATATATATATATATATATATATATATATATATATATATATATATATATATATATATATATATATATATATATATATATATATATATATATATATATATATATGCAATAAGATCACAGTAAACAGGTGATTTCAGAATATGCAAAACAACCACTCTGAAAGAATAGAGAAATTCTAAGCGCTTTCGTGACTACTCACATTATCAAGGAACTATGATAATGTGAGTAGTCACGAAAGCGCTTGGAATTTCTCTATTCTTTCAGAGTGGTTGTTTTGCATATATATATATATATATATATATATATATATATATATATATATATATATATATATATATATATATATATATATATATATATATATATATATATATATATGCAATAAGATCACAGTAAGCAGGTGATTTTAAAATATGCAAAACAACCACTCTGAAAGAATAGAGAAATTCCAAGCGCTTTCGTGACTACTCACATTATCAAGGAACTATGATAATGTGAGTAGTCACGAAAGCGCTTGGAATTTCTCTATTCTTTCAGAGTGGTTGTTTTGCATATATATATATATATATATATATATATATATATATATATATATATATATATATATATATATATATATATATATATATATATATTATAGGTAGTAGGTTGGTAGACAGCAACCGCCCAGGGAGGTACTACCGTCCTGCCAAGTGAGTGTAAAACGAAAGCCTGTAATTGTTTTACATGATGGTAGGATTGCTGGTGTCCTTTTTTCTGTCTCATGAACATGCAAGATTTCAGGTACGTCTTGCTACTTCTACTTACACTTAGGTCACACTACACATACATGTACAAGCACATATATACACACCCCTCTGGGTTTTCTTCTATTTTCTTTCTAGTTCTTATTCTTGTTTATTTCCTCTTATCTCCATGGGGAAGTGGAACAGAATTCTTCCTCCGTAAGCCATGCGTGTTGTAAGAGGCAACTAAAATGCCGGGAGCAAGGGGCTAGTAACCTCTTCTCCTGTATATATTACTAAATGTAAAAGGAGAAACTTTCGTTTTTCCTTTTGGGCCACCCCGCCTCGGTGGGATACGGCCGGTGTGTTGAAAGAAAGATATATATATATATATATGTGTGTGTGTGTGTGTGTGTGTGTGTGTGTGTCTGCACTTACCTATTTGTGGTTGCAGGGGGTCGAATCTTAGCTCCTGGCCCCACCTCTTCACTGATTGCCACTGGGTCCTCTCTCTCCCCGCTCAATGAGCTTTATCAAACCTCGTCTTAAAACTATGTATGGTTCCCGCCTCCACTACGTCACTTTTTAGGCTATTCCACTGCCTGACAACTCTATGACTGAAGAAATACTTCCTAACATCCCTTTGACTCATCTGAGTCTTTAACTTCCAATTGTGACCCCTTGTTTCAGTGTCCCATCTCTGGAACACCCTGTCTTTGTCCAGCTTGTCTATTACGCGCAGTATTTTATATGTCGTTATCATATCTCCCCCGACCCTTCTGTCCTCCAGTGTTGTCAGGCCAATTTCCCTTAACCTTTCCTCGTAGGACAATCCCCTTAGCTCTGGGACTAGTCTTGTTGCTAACTTTTGCACTTTCTCAAATTTCTTGACGTGCTTGACCAGGTGTGGATTCTAAACTGGTGCTGCATACTCGGGTATGAACCTGACGTATATGGTGTACAGAGTCTTGAACGATTCCTTACTTAGGTATCGGAATGCTATCCTTAGGTTTGCCAGACACCCGTACGCTGCAGCAGTTATCTGACTGATGTGCGCCTCAGGAGATGTGCGCGGTATTATACACTCCCCAAGATCTTTTTCCTTGAGTGAGGTTCGCAGTCTTTGGCCATTTAGATTATACTGTGTCTGTGGTCTTCTTTGCCCTTCCCCAATCATCATAACTTTGCATTTGGCAGGGTTAAATTCAAGGAGCCAGTTGTTGGACCAGGCTTGTAGCCTCTCCTGGTCTCTTTGTAGTCCTGCCTGTGTGTGTGTGTGTGTGTGTGTGTGTGTGTGTGTGTGTGTGTGTGTGTGTGTGTGCTCACCTAGTTGTACTCACCTAGTTGAGGTTGCATGGGTCGAGTCATAGCTCCTGGCCCTCCTCTTCACTGGCCGCTAGTGGGTCACTCTCACCGCACCATGAGCTTTATCATACCTCTGCTTAAAGCTATGAATGGATCCTGCCTCCACTACATCGCTTCTCAAACTTTTCCACTTCCTGACTACTCTGTGACTGAAGAAATACTTCCTAACATCCCTGTGATTCATCTGTGTCTTCAATTTCCAACTGTGTCTCGTTGCTGCTGTGTCCCATCTCTGGAACATTCTGTCTCTGTCCACTTTGTCAATTCCTCTCGATATTTTAAATGTCGTTATTATGTCCCCCCTATCTCTCCTGTCCTCCAGTGTCGTCAGGTCGATTTCCCTTAACCTCTTCTCGTAGGACACACCCCTTAGTTCTAGGGCTAGTCTTGTTTCTTTACGTGCTTGGCTAGATATGAGTTCCAGACTGGTGCCGCATACTCCAATATGGGCCTAACATACACAGAGTACAAGGTCCTGAACGATTCCTTATTAAGATGTCGGAATGCTGTTCTTAGGTATGCTAGGCACCCATACGCTGCAGCAGTTATTTGGTTGATGTGCGCCTCAGGAGATGTGCCTGGTGCTATACTCACCCCAAGATCTTTTTCCTTGAGTGAGGTTTGTAGTCTCTGTCCCCCTAGACTGTACTCCATCTGTGCTCTTCTTTGCCCTTCCCAATCTTCATTACTTTGCACTTGGTGGGGTTGAACTCCAGGAGCCAATTGCTGGACCAGGCCTGCAGCCTGTCCAGATCCCTTTGTAGTTCTTCCTGGTCCTCGTCCGATTGAATTCTTTTCATCAACTTCACATCGTCTGCAAACAGGGACACATCGGAGTCTATTCCTTCCGTCATGTCATTCACAAATACCAGAAACAGCACTGGTCCAAGGATTGTCCCCTGTGGAACCCAACTTGTCACAGGTGCCCTCTGTGACACCTCGCCACGTACCATGACTCGCTGCTACCTTCCTGACAGGCATTCCCTGATCCATTATAGTGCTTTCGCTGTTATCCCTGCCTGGTCCTCCAGTTTTTGCACTAATCTCTTGTGTGGAACTGTGTCAAACGCCTTCTTACAGTCCAAGAAATCTACCCACTCCTATATCTCTTGTCTTACTGCTGTCACCCAGGTATAGTACTCCAGAAGGTTTGTGACACAGGATTTCCTGTCCGTGAAACCTTGTTGGCTGATGTTGATGAGCTCATTCCTTTCTATGTGTTCCACCACTCTTCTGATACTCTTCTCTATGACTTTGCAAACTATATATGTCAGTGACACTGGTCTGTAATTTTATGCTTCATGTGTGTCTCCTTTTTCAAAAATTGTGATTACATTTGCTGTCTTCCATACCTTAGGTAATCTCCCTGTTTCGATAGATGTGTTGAATATTGTTGTTAGGGGTACACATAGCGCCTCTGCTCTCTCCCTCAAGACCCATGGAGAGATGTTATCTGGCCCCATCGCCTTTGAGGTATCTAGCTCACTCAGCAGTCTCTTCACTTCTTTCTCGGTTGTATGTATTGTGTCCAACACATGGTGGTGTACCCCACCTCTCCGTCTTTCTGGAGCCCCTTCTGTCTCCTTTGTGAACGCTTCTTTGAATCTCCTGTTGAGTTCCTCACATACTTCACAGTCATTTCTTGTTGTTTCTCCTCCGTCCTTCCTTCCTTAGCCTGATTACCTAGTCCTTGACTATTGTTTGCCTCCTGATGTGGCTGTATAACAGCTTCGGGTCAAATTTGGCTTTCACTGCTATGTCGTTTTCATACTGTCGTTGGGCCTCCCTTCTTACCTGTGCATATTCATTTCTGGCTCTACGACTGCTCTCCTTATTCTCTTGGGTCCTTTGCCTTCTATACTTCTTCCATTCCCCAGCACACTTGGTTTTTGCCTCCCTGCACGATTGGGTGAACCATGGGCTCATCCTGGCTTTTTCATTATTCCTGTTACCCTTGGGTACAAACCTCTCATCAGCTTCCTTGCATATTGTTGTTACGTATTCCATCGTCTCGTTTACTGACTTCCCTGCCAGTTATCTGTCCCACTGAACCCCGTTCAGGAAGTTTCTCATTCCTGCATAGTCCCCTTTCTTGTAGTTTGACTTCATTCATTTGTGTTTGGGTGCGTGTGTACTCACCTGTTTGTGGTTGCAGGGTTCGAGACTCAGCTCCTGGCCCTGCCTCTTCATTGATCGCTACTGAGTCCTCTCTCTTTCCCCCTGCTCTTTGAGCTTTATCATACCTTGTCTTAAAGCTATGTATAGGTCCTGCCTCCACTACTTCACTTTCTAGACTATTTCACTTCCTGACTACTCAATGACTGAAGAAATGCTTCCTAACATCCCTTTGACTCATCTGAGTCTTGAACTTCCAATTGTGACCCCTTGATTCTGTGTCCCATCTCTGGAACATCCTGTCTCTGTTCACCTTCCAGTATTTTGTATGTCGTTTTCATACCTCCCTTAACCCTCATGTCCACCCTTGTCGTCAGGCACTGACGACACTGGAGGACCGGAGTATCCAAATCAGTTGGCATCCTCTCCTAGACACTTTACCATGTACCTCAAACAACAGTAATTATAGTGTACTCTTTTAATCTATTCCTACCTCACCTATGTTATTTGAGCCTAGGGAACCACTACTGCAAGTCATATTAAACCAAAAATAATTACAAAAATCAGCTATATGAATGATTACTCAGTCCACTGCCAGACATCACACTCCCCCACTCTTCAAAGACCTGAACCTACTTTTTTTTTCAACCCGCAGGGTATTTCCCACCGAGGCAGGGTGACCCAAAAAAGAACGAAGGCAGTTCAGGTGTCACTCCAAACAGCAGATATCCCAAAACCCTCCTTTAAAGTGCAGGCATTGTACTTCGCACCTTTAGGACTCAAGTCTGGCTGACTGACTTCCCTGAATACCTTCACAAAATATTACCCTGCTCACATTCCAACAGCTTCTCAAGTCCCGAAAACCATTCGTTTCCTGTCTCCTATCTAACATGCTCACACATTCCTGCTGTATATCCAAACCCCTTGCACACACAATCTCTTTTATTCCCTTTCCTCCATCGTTTTCTAGGACGACCCTTACTCCTCCTCCTTCCATTACAGATTTATACACCCTCTAAGTCATTCCATTTTGCTCCACCCTCTCTAAAGGACCAAACCATCTCAACTCCTCCTCACTCTTCTGAATAATACTTTTAGTAATTCCACACCTCCTAATTTCCACACTACAAATTCTCTGCATAATATATATACAATGCATTGACTATAGACACATTTTCACTGCCCCCAGCCTCCTTTTTACTGCAACATTCACAACCTATGCTTCACACCCTACTTATTATATATAAAATTCACCCTGAAACTTTTCTTGGTAGTTACAACAGAACTCACAAGTATAATACTAGATACAAAAGCCTCTAATATTCCCAGCATCTCGCTTAATCTTTGTAAAAACTCAGTTTGCTTTTCCAAAAGGGCCTAAAATCTCAAACACTCAACCTGAAAACTCCAGTCCTCCTTTATCTGCCAGCCACTTCAAGGCTACTGTTAAAAAACCCTCCTTTCCCTAATGTGATCAAAACAACAATTCTGCTGAACAATTCTTTCAACCTGTATTGTCCCTGTTCTTGTCTATCATTCCTCCAACTTGCATGCCTAGTTTCATCCTTAATATATCACTTTGCTTGACCACATATGGGTTCCAAACTGGTGCTGCATAATCCAGTATGGGTTTGACGTACACGGTGTACAGTCTTGAACGATTCCTTATTGAGGTATCAGAACGCTATTCTTAGATTCGCCAGGCGCGCATATGCTGCATCAGTTATGTGGTTAATGTGTGCTTCCGGAGACGTTCTTGGTATTATACTCACCCCAAGGTCTTTCTCCTTGAGTGAGGTTTGCAGTCTTTGGCCACCTAACCTATACTCTGTCAAACCATACCACGGGCGGAATTTGAACCCGCGGTCAGAAAGTCTCAAAACTCCAGACCGTCGCGTTAGCCACTGGACCAGCTAGCCACAATAAGATTCGTCCAACTAGGTATATTTCTACACCATAGGAAGGATAGCGTAGGCACCACTGTGACCACAAATGCAAGTTTTTACAGACGAATCTCCAGCTAGCGTGGCCGTGACGAACTCTAGCTCAAGTCCCTTCACTTGCAATCGTGTCATTACGATTTCGTGAGTCATGTTGACGGCGTTTCGGTCTCATTTGCCATCTTCCATACCTCAGGTATTTTCCGATTTTCAAGGGATGTTTTGAAAATTGTGGTTAGTGGCACACACAGCATCTCTGCTCCTTCTCTAAGAACCCACGGAGAGATGTCCGGTCCCACCGCCTTTGAGATATTAAGGTCAGTTAGCAGCTTCTTCACCTCCTCCTCGGTTGTGTGTAAGTCATCCAACACTTGTCGGTATATCCTTTGCTGGTGTACCCTTCTGTTTTGTCTTCCCGGTGTCCTTTCTGTCTCCACTGTAAATACTTCTTTAAATCTCATGTTGAGCTCATCACATACCTATTGGCCGTTTCTTGTGAGCTCTCCACCTTCTTTCCTCAGCCTGATTACCTGGTCCTTCACTGTTGTCTTCCTCCTGATGAGGCTATAAAACAGTTTTGGGTCAGATTTGACTTTCGATGTATGTTGTTTTCGTACTGTTGCTGGGCCTCCCTCCTTATCTGTGCATACTCGTTTCTGACGCTTTGATTAAGCTCTTTATTTTCCTGGGTTCTTTGCCTTCTGTACTTTTTCAATTCTCTCATGCACTTAGGTTTTGTCTCCCTACACCGTCAGGTAAACCAAGGGCTTGTTCTGGTCGTCCCATTATTTCTGTCGCTCTTGTGAACAAACTTTTCCTCTGCTCCCTTGCATTTTGTTGTTACACATTCCATCATTTCATTTCATTTATAGTTTGGCTTTTCCCATTCAACTCATGTTTCCCTCTCCACTTGTAACTCTACTATGTATTTATTCAAAGCTAAAATCCATATGATCACTAGCTCCAAGGGACCTCTCATATGTGATGTCCTGAATGACCAAGCTGCTCAGGGTGAACACATCTTGGCTCTTCATGTTTCAGGACCCCCGTATGGCTCCAGGTTTTCCCAGTCAGTCTACCTGTGGTTGAAATCGCCCATAACCAGTAACTTTCCTCTGCTAAAGTGAACTCTTCTGGCCACTTCAGCTAGTGTGTCCACCATTGCTCTGTTGCTCTCTTCACATTCCTCTCTTGGACTCCTGTAGTTCTGTGGTGGGTTATACATCACTGAAATGACCTCCTTATGTTTCCTAGACTGAATTGTACCTACTATGTAATCCTTTTCTTCAATCTCGTCTGTTCCTTCCATTTCCTCAAATCCCCATCGGTTAAATAACAAAAAAGGCACAATACCATGACTGGAACGATACACAAATAACCCGCACATAAAAGAGAGAAGCTTACGACGACGTTTCGGTCCGACTTTAACCATTGACAAAGTCACACTAACCGGAAGTGGAGCAGGACGGCTGTATATAGAAGAGGTACCTTTTCTACTACTACTACTACTACTGCTACTATTACAACAACTACTGATGAAATTAAGACATGTGCGGCGTCTAGTTGTCTTTGTTGTGGACGTTCCGCCATCCAGTGGCTTGCTGGATGGCGAGACGTCTACGATAGGGATGCCCGGGTGTTGCGCATGTGTCTTAATTTCATCTGGTCGGTATTATATACCATTCTTGTACTACTACTACTACTACTACTACCACCACCTCTTCCTGCCTATATATAGTCGTCCTGTTCCACTTCTGGTTAGTGTGACTTTGTCAATGGTCCAAGTCGGACCGAAACGTCGTCGTAAGCTTCTCTCTTTTATGTGTGGGTTATTTGTGTATCCCCATCGGTTCTTAATGAGCAGTGCAATCCCTCCTCTCCCTCTGCTCCTTCTATCTTTCCTCAGAATCTGATATCCAGGTGGAAAGATTGCCTCTATTATTGCCTCAGTGAATTTCATTTCTTTGACTGCTATGATGTCTGGGGATGTCTCATTGATTTTTTCATGGCATTCCTCACATTTATTCGTTATTTCATCTGCATTCGCATACCAAACCTTCCGCTTCTTTTCTACAACTGTGGGACAGAGAGAATAGTGGGGTTGGGTTAGTGGGAGCCCTTGCAGGGGCCTAGGGGGGTCGTGGTGGGGGTGGGGTTTGTGATGAGGTGGGTTGGGGCAGAGTGCCCATGGGGGCTTGCTGTAGGAGTGGGGTTTGTGATGTGGGGGTGGGGACAGAGGGAACAGTGTGTGGGTTTTGGTTCAGATTGTTCAGTTGTCATGGTTAGATTACTTCTGTGGGTGTTTCTGGAGGAGAGTGTGTTTGCTCTCCTACCTGGGTCTGAGTTCTTCTCATCTCCGTCATTGCCTCTCGTTCCTTTCATCTTTGTAACCTCTCTTTCAGTATCATCCTTTCTTCTTGTGTTGTCTCAATCGAGGTACACCCTCCAGTACTCTGATTTGTCCCTTAGTAGTGCTTTCTCCTGCAGGATCCTGTTTCGAGCTGATTCTGCCTTGAAAATAACTTTGGCCTTTTTTTCTTCTTGCAAACCAACCAGTTCACCAAAAATTTATCAGCTGGATCATGTCGTCCTCACCTATTGCTTTCATGATACTTTCAATCATTTTTTTCTTCTGTTTTCTTGCATCATAGGTTTTCCCTTAAACTTCCTGGAGCCTATAGACAAAAACTGACCTCTTCCTTTCTTCCTCCCACTGCATCTCCCTTTGCATCCCCTGAGGTGATTTAGATCCTTCCATTGAAGCGTTCCTTCCTTTGATCTTTTCCATGGCTGATGCCCCTGTGCTCAGTGGTCTGTCTTTCCTGATAAGCTGTTCCTGGCCACTGCAGTTGTCTGTTAGATTGTATGCATATAGCTTAGCTCCTTCATTGTCTTTAGTCCCTTCAGTTGTTCTTGATGTGCTCTTCGTCTTTTCCTGGGCCACACATGGGTCTGATAGTGCCTTTGCATACAGTATAGCTCCTTTGCTCCCTACAGTCCCCTCGTCTATGACTGATATAAAATTTCTGATGTCATGGCTGTACTCTTCTTTGGTTCTTTAGGCTGTTTCAGAGTTTTTAGTTTCTCTAAGCACTGTATCTTAGCTTCTTCTGCTATGGCTTGTAGCTTTCATTTCTTGCTCTGTGCAGCTATCTTCTCCTCCATTTTCTTGCTGAGCTCTTCTAGCTTTCTTCCCCACTCTTCCTCCCTTTTTCTGAGTTCTGCCTCCCAATCTTCCCTCCCAGATATATCCAGGTATTTACAGGAGAGAGAGAGAGAGAGAGAGAGAGAGAGAGAGAGAGAGAGAGAGAGAGAGAGTGTGTGTGTGTGTGTACTCACCTAGTTGTACTCACCTAGTTGAGGTTGCAGAGGTCGAGTCCAAGCTCCTGGTCCCGCCTCTTCACTGGTCGCTACTAGGTCACTCTCCCCGAACCCTGAGCTTTATCGTACCTCTGCTTAAAGCTATGTATGGATCCTGCCTCCACTACATCGCTTCCTAAACTATTCCACTTCCTGACTACTCTGTGGCTGAAGAAATACTTCCTAACATCCCTGTGATTCATCTGTGTCTTCAGCTTCCAACTGTGTCCCCGTGTTGCTGTGGCCAGTCTCTGGAACATCCTGTCTTTGTCCACCTTGTCAATTCCTCTCAGTATTTTGTAATCGTTATCATGTCCTCCCTATCTCTCCTGTCCTCCAGTGTCGTCAGGTTGATTTCCCTTAACCTCTCCTCGTAGGACATACCTCTTAGCTCTGGGACTAGTCTTGTAGCAAATCTTTGCACTTTCTCTAGTTTCTTTACATGCATGGCTAGGTGTGGGTTCCAAACTGGTGCTGCATACTCCAATATGGGCCTAACGTACACGGTGTACAGGGTCCTGAACGATTCCTTATTAAGATGTCGGAATGCTGTTCTGAGGTTTGCCAGGCGCCCATTTGCTGCAGCAGTTATTTGGTTGATGTGCGCTTCAGGAGATGTGCCTGGTGTTATACTCACCCCAAGATCTTTTTTCTTGAGTGAGGTTTGTGGTCTCTGGCCCCCTAGACTGTATTCCGTCTGCGGTCTTCTTTGCCCTTCCCCAATCTTCATGACTTTGCTATTGGTGGGATTGAACTCAAGAAGTCAATTGCAGGACCAGGTCTGCAGCCTGTCCAGATCCCTTTGTAGTTCTGCCTGGTCTTCGATCGAATGAATTCTTCTCATCAATTTCACGTCATCTGCAAACAGGGACACCTCGGAGTTTATTCCTTCCGTCATGTCGTTCACAAATACCAGAAACAGCACTGGTCCTAGGACTGACCCCTGTGGGACCCCGCTGGTCACAGGTGCCCACTCTGACACCTCGCCAAGTACCATTACTCGCTGCTGTCTTCCTGACAAGAATTCCTTGATCCATTGCAGTGCCTTCCCTGTTATCCCTGCTTGGTCCTCCAGTTTTTGCACTAATCTCTGTGTCAAACGCCTTTTTGCAGTCCAAGAAGATGCAATCCACCCACCCCTCTCTCTCTTGTCTTACTGCTGTCACCTTGTCATAGAACTCCAGTAGGTTTGTGACACAGGATTTCCCATCCCGGAAACCATGTTGGCTGCTGTTGATGAGATCATTCCTTTCTAGGTGTTCCACCACTCTTCTCCTGACAATCTTCTCCATGACTTTGCATACTATACATGTCAGTGACACTGGTCTGTAGTTTAGTGCTTCATGTCTGTCTCCTTTTTTAAAGATTGGGACTACATTTGCTGTCTTCCATGCCTTAGGCAATCTCCCTGTGTCGATAGATTTATTGAATATTATTGTTAGGGGTACACATAGCGCATCTGCTCCCTCTCTCAGGACCCATGGAGAGATGTTATCTGGCCCCATTGCCTTTGAGGTATCTAGCTCACTCAGAAGCCTCTTCACTTCTTCCTCGGTTGTGTGTACTGTGTCCAGCACCTGGTGGTGTGCCCCACCTCTCCGT
>NC_091335.1:28558945-28628450 GCF_038502225.1 Cherax quadricarinatus
GGGCATGGTGTCGATCTCTCTGTGCATTAGTATTATTATTAAAGATTCGCCGGTATTCTCCCGGCCCGGGCCTTTTCCAAGTGGTGGCCCGGCCTTGGCTCCCTCTTTAGGGAGTGTCTGAGACCTAAGTCTCCCATGGGAGGAGGCACAAGTACCTCCTCATCTTTGGGACCAACTGTCCCCAGGCCTAGCCACAAGCTAGGCCTCTCTGGTCTGCCATCCCCGCCCCAAGGGGGCAAATGGGAATGACAGTCTTATGAGCTAAAGGCTCGGGCTCAGGCACCTACCCTACCCTAGAAGGGTTAGGCATGGTGTCGATCCTCTCTGTGCATACCTCTTGACTCTGGAGATATTTTTTAAAACATTTTTATTACTTTTGTTACTAATGTTATGTTAATTTACGTGAATTTATCATTAATTTTCAGGTAAACAAAGCTGTTGGAATGTTGAAAGATATGAGTTGCTTGATCAAAGACAGAGATCTGAAGTTACAAGTAGGTACATGATGCTTCATGTAGTATATACGTGGAATTGTTAAATTTTAGAATAGTTGTCCATTGAATTGCTAATTTGAAACTGTGCTGTTGACTGATGTGCAATGCTGCAAGTAATTTATATTAAGTCATTGAGTTGCAAGTTAGTTTTAGGCTGGTTTGATTAGTTGTTGGTGAAACTGAATAACAGCGCAATTATGAATAGTGAAGAAATTTAACAAGTAGACTTCCTAATTTTGGGGAAAATGTAGTTTTAATGATGGAGACATAATAATATATAAGAAAATAAAATAAATACATGCATCTGTTTAATATATTCAGGGAAGGTGAGTGTGAGACGGGATATTTATGAATTAAAATCTTGTTGAAAGAAATATTAGGATGCATAACATTCGCTCAGCATTACAAAGCAAAGGTAAAAGAGAATAGAGGGAGAGAGAGAGAGAGAAAGAGAGAGAGAGAGAGAGAGAGAGAGAGAGAGAGAGAGAGAGAGAGAGAGAGAGAGAGAGAGAGAGAGAGAGAGAGAGAGAGAGAGACTGCTTGACAGAATAGAGAACAGAGCAAGACGTCTCATCTCTCGCCTGGACCCATCCTGGATAGATCTGTCATTTCAGCAGAGCCTTCAACATAGGAGGGATGTGGGTGGCCTTACTGTTATGTACAAGGCCAATATTGTCAAAATACCACACTTGGATCCACTTCGAGGACAGCGTGAAACAAGCTTTTATGCCACAAGACGGGCAGAAAGCAGCAACTTCACTCTGGCTGTACCCTTCTCCAGAACATCACTCCATCTGAGATCATATATACCCAGGATGACTCGAGTATGGATCACATTCGTACAGCATAATGATGTCAACGAGATAAAGTCAGTTGATCAAATGAAAATGCTGGCCAACAGATGGCTCCAACTTCATCCTGTTCCCTACTTGTATGTCTCATAACAATAAAAATGCTTTCAAATGAGCTGATGTAGGTAACAGCTCTTAGCTTGCCAATAAAGTTAGGAATCCTTAACCTGTAAATAGCTTGTCAATAAAGTTAGGAATCCTTAACCTTGTCAAACCGTGTGTAAAAGAGAGAGAGAGAGAGAGAGAGAGAGAGAGAGAGAGAGAGAGAGAGAGAGAGAGAGAGAGAGAGAGAGAGAGAGAGAGAGAGAGAGAGAGAGAGAGAGAGAGAGAGAGAGAGAGAGAGAGAGAGAGAGAGAGAGAGAGAGAGAGAGAGAGAGAGAGAGAGAGAGAGAGAGAGACAGAGACAGAGACAGAGACAGAGAGAGACAGAGAGCAGAAAGGCTAGAGGAAAAGGGGTCATAGTTGATGCAGCAAACAGCATCGATTAAGAAATTATAATTCTTGCATCAGATGTGGAAGCGTCAGAGACAAGGGAAGACAAAATGCGAGTTTCAGGTCATTGTTCAAGACGATTGAAATAAAGTTGGAATGTATTTTGATAAACAGGATAATTGCTAATGAAATATTGGAGTGACAAGAAGACGTGGTAATCCATGCAGCCTCAGAGGGACTCTTGTAAAAGTTACAAGAAGACGTGGTAATCCATGCAGCCTCAGAGGGACTCTTGTAAAAGTGACAAGAAGACGTGGTAATCCATGCAGCCTCAGAGGGACTCTTGTAAAAGTGACAAGAAGACGTGGTAATCCATGCAGCCTCAGAGGGACTCTTGTAAAAGTGACAAGAAGACGTGGTAATCCATGACGCCTCAGAGGGACTCTTGTAAAAGTGATAAGAAGACGGGGTAATCAATGCAGCCTCAGAGGGACTCTTGTAAAAGTGACAAGAAGACGTGGTAATCCATGCAGCCTCAGAGGGACTCTTGTAAAAGTGACAAGAAGACGTGGTAATCCATGCAGCCTCAGAGGGACTCTTGTAAAAGTGACAAGAAGACGTGGTAATCCATGCAGCCTCAGAGGGACTCTTGTAAAAGTGACAAGAAGACGTGGTAATCCATGCAGCCTCAGAGGGACTCTTGTAAAAGTGACAAGAAGACGTGGTAATCCATGCAGCCTCAGAGGGACTCTTGTAAAAGTGACAAGAAGACGTGGTAATCCATGCAGCCTCAGAGGGACTCTTGTAAAAGTGATAAGAAGACGGGGTAATCAATGCAGCCTCAGAGGGACTCTTGTAAAAGTGACAAGAAGACGTGGTAATCTATGCAGCCTCAGAGGGACTCTTGTAAAAGTCAAACGAAACATGATGATGAAGCATTAAAATAAAGTTGCTATATGCTTTACTAATAACTCTAACAGAATTAAAATAATTTTAGAGATATGCAGAACAGTGACTGGAAATGTTGATTAAAATAAAATGTTTTTACTTCAAAAAGATTATCTTTGTAGGTTATTAACATACACATATCTGGAAGTGAAATATTTAGCAGTTTTACTAAATGTATTGTATGTATTTGTTAACAGTTGCAGCAAGTGATCACAAGCCTGAAACCTCTGCAGGTGTTTGAAATGTGTGGCTGGTATACCCTCGGCTCCAGCTCCTGTCTCTCAGTGAGTCTCACCTTCCATTGATATTGTTCCTTTATCTCGTATAGGCCTCTGCGATTTCTAAAATATTATATCACAAAAACGTTGTCTGAAAAACAGTCTGGTGATACCGACGAGATGTAGAAAAAGATACGTACAGTTCAGGACATTTATTAGAGGAAACGTTTCGCCAATTGTGGTTCTTCAGTCCTGTTACAAAAAACGCGATTCTAAAAGCTTAGAGATCTCCAGTGAATACTAGAAAGGACTGCCCTTCTAGCATCCAGCCTGTTACTGGGTTTTTGTAACAAGTAGTCAGTATCCTTGTCCAATTATCCATTAGAATTCAGTATGATTCAATAGTGCTTCAGGATTACAGCTGGTAGGCTACTAACTAGAGAAATTAAAATTTAATTAATTTATTAAGTCTAGAGGTATATTATCAAATTAAATTAAATTAAATTAATCACAGTAATCAAAATAATATCACTTCTCTCGAGTACAATATTATTGTGCTGAAAGCACATATCACATTTATAATTCTTAAGTACCGTCTGGTACATTAACATTTAATAAGATATTACAAATATGTACAAGTAAGTTTGTGTATATGTGTGTAAGTGCTCTAAGTAGTTCGTTATGTCTCACGACTCGACTAGACTTAAACAAGTGACTGACAAAGTCCTCAAATAAACTAACTTCTTGACCGACTGGCAATCAGAACAGTCTGCTTGAACAACAAAAAGAATGCTAAGCCCAATAGCAATATAACAAGCGACTGCGACACAAAATCAGAAACAAGGAGATAATATAACGACACTAAGTAGGGACCATCTGCAGATCCTCCACAAAAGTCACAAAACTCCCATACTACTGAATCTAAGTTCAGCATAAGTAAATCCCCGACTGCGATAATACACAGATACCAGTACAAGTTAAGTGAGAAGTTACAGCTCAGGACTTGAGTTACTCAGAGTGTCTATGAGACACACAACCTCAATACAACGTCGAAAAAGTCTATACAATGTTCTGTGAACAGAGTTCTACAGAACTAACAAGAATAATGAGACAGACAATCTGTCCAACCACCAAGCGAGTCTAGACCAGACTGAATACTTCAGGTGAGGTGAGGACACCCCCCGTCGATCACGTGATAGCTCCCTGGGTCGCTGCCCAGCGAGAAACAGAAGCCGGCAGAATAACGAGCAAAGAGCGATAATTACAGTAGTTAGACAATCAAGACTTGAACTGAGCACATAATATGTTACATCCTACCTAACAAGTCAAATAACAATATAAAGCAATACATTTACGATTTAGCTATTATCGCAAATATAAGCAATATAAAATTAAATGAAAAGGTAATAATTATATATATACATAATAATCATTGCAACCCATTCAGGGGTTGCAACAAGTCCTAATAAACATATTAGGAATGATGAAGTAAAACTTGGCGAAACGTGTCCTGTAATAAATGTCTTGAACTCTACATTAAGTGTCTTTTTCCACACTAATTGTCTAATTGACTTTTGGTTTCTGTGTTTACGGACGTGTTCTTCCATTATCCAAAATTATTTATATACCTTTTAGAATAAAGACTAATTTTTTTTAAATTTCTTAAAGTTCAAAGTATATGAGAGACATGCTTCTGGGGTCATCGTGTGTGTCATGGTGGCTGCTCCACCACCCAGGACCACGGTTCCAGCCCCCTGTCCATCTTTCTGTTTATTCATTTATAGTCGATTATTTCGACTTAATCGAGTTCATAGACTATGTGTGTTTGAATGAGGTAAGGATAGACTTACTGCGAAAGTTACTAAGTCTGTGGGAAACAGTTCGGCTGCTGACGGTATATATATATATATATATATATATATATATATATATATATATATATATATATATATATATATATATATATATATATATATATATATATATATATATATATATATATATATGTAATACAACCACTGTGAAAGAATAGTGAAATTCCAATCGCTCTCGTGAGAAGCCACGAAAGCACGTTGAATTTCACTATTCACCTGTTTGCTGTGATCTTATTGCGTATATATATATATATGTATATGTATATATATATATATATATATATATATATATATATATATATATATATATATATATATATATATATATATGTATATATATATATATTATTGTAACCACGAACGAGTGGTATTGATCAACAACAAGACTGCGCTAGCCAAGGATTCGAACCCATGTTGTACTGGCCTGCCTCATGGTAAGCGAGAACCACATGACACTTTAAACCACAGGATCACCCAACTCTACAAGAATGGTGCAGCCAGCACACAGCTAGCTGTTGGGCCACCATCCGAGGGCATACGGAAGTGTGGGAGCATCTAAGCTGATTTCATTCTCATCCCTGGTTGGTGTACTAGCCTCACGAGCAGTATTTATATATTATTGTAACCACAAACGAGTGGGTGGTCCTGTGGTTTAAAGCGTCATGTGGTTTTCGCTTACCATGAGGCAGGCCAGTACAACATGGGTTCAAATCCTTTGCTAGCGCAGTGTTATTATTGATCAATACCACTCGTTCAAAGGTTACAATAATATATAAATATTGCTCGTGAGGCTAGTACACCAAACAGGGATGAGAATGAAATTAGTTTAGAAGCTCCCTCACCTCCGTATGCCCTCGGATGGCTGCCCAACAGCTAGCTGTGTGCTGGCTGCGACATTCTTGTAGGGTTGGGTGGTCCTGTGGCTTAAAACGTCATGTGGTTCTCTCTTACCATGAGGCAGGCCAGTACAACATGGGTTCGAATCCTTGGCTAGCGCAGTGTTGTTATTGATATATATATATATATATATATATATATATATATATATATATATATATATGTCGTGCCGAATAGGCAGAATTTGCGATCTTGTCTTAAATAGCAACGATCATCTTGCCATATAAAACAAGCGAAAATTTGTGTATACAATAATTTCGACCAAATCATTCTGAATCTAACGAAAAAAAATATATTTCACTGTGTTTGTTTAGTATTAAATAATTGTAAACAAATCTAAAATATATTTAGACGGATTAGGCTAAATTAAATTGCTCTTTTATAATAAGGTTAGGTAAGTTACCTAAGCTTCTTTTGGTACAAAATTATTAATTTTTACATTAATATAACTGGAAAAGATATATATATGCAGAACAACAACTGTGAACATTGTGAAATTCCACGCGATTTCATGATTTCTCAGATTCTCAATGAATTGTTAAAATAGAAGATCAACAGGAAAGCATATAAGGACGAGACTACATCTCACGGTTGCCTCACAACACCTGACTTTTTATGATGTAGGTAGGTGGTCAGGGATCTCTGAAACACCTTATATTCTACCCATGCATTAAGAATTTAACTTAACATAAGAACATATAAAAGGAAGAACACAGCACCAGGCCTGTTGGCCCATACTAGGCAGGTCCTTCACAATCCATCCCACTAACTTGTCTAATGGATCTTAAATTCTTCCCAAAATTTATAAAGTATTATAAATGAATGCAATTTTTATAACCTTGTCATTAAACACAAACTTTGCATCGACAATGCAAAGTTTCATAAGTTTAATGATAGAAGGAACTGGCAATGGTAAATCGTAAATAATAAATTCTTCAAACAGGAAACTTAATAAATCACTGGTTCAGTTTCCGATACATTATCTAAATGGCCAGTTGATATTTTGAGCCCAATTGATGGAAAAATTTCTAACTTTAATGATAAAAACAATATAGATTTAGTGGATAAATTAAGCACCTTGACTGATTTAAATTATTTTAGTATTATTAGTTTTGATGTTACTTCCTTGTTTATAAAAAGTTCCAGTTGATGATTTATTAAGTTTCCTCTCTGAAGAACTTATGAATTACGATTTATCATTGCCAGTACCTATCATTAAACTTATCAAACTTTGTATTTTTGATGCAAAGGTTGTGCTTAATGACACATTTTGCACTCAGAAGATTGGTATGGCAATGGGAAATCCTCTCTCACCTGTCCTCAGTAATTTGAATAAGGAATTTATTGAAACAAGATTGGTTAACAAAATCCTTCCCAATAAAGCTAACTGATATAGATATGCTGATGACATTTAATGTCTTATGCCTAAGAATATGGATATAAACCATTTCCTTGTTAAATTACATAATCTAGCTCATTCCATATTTTTTTCTGCTGAGTTTGAACAAAATAATTCATTGTCTTTTCTAGATGTTTTAATTATTAAGGGGAACTATGATTTTAAATTTAAAATTTACAGAAAACTAACAAATAACTATCAAAGATTAGGTGATGAAAGATTGGATATCAGATTGGAGGGAGAGAGTATGGAGGAGGTGAATGTATTCAGGTATTTGGGAGTGGACGTGTCAGCGGATGGGTCTATGAAAGATGAGGTGAATCATAGAATTGATGAGGGGAAAAGGGTGAGTGGTGCACTTAGGAGTCTGTGGAGACAAAGAACTTTGTCCTTGGAGGCAAAGAGGGGAATGTATGAGAGTATAGTTTTACCAACGCTCTTATATGGGTGTGAAGCATGGGTGATGAATGTTGCAACACATTTTTTGAGTTACACTATCATCAACACCTCTTTTGAATCCCAGGTAATGTCTGTTATAACTTTGCCTAGAGGACGCTTCTCAGGCTGTGTTGAGAGCGTGGAGCTTCCTGGCATGATGCACGGTGTTGTTGCTCCCTGCCTGCCAGGGAACAACCCAAGCTACATCTTACCAGGACAATTATACCGTGGATTTAATGGGCACTATGCCAGGAGTCTACCAGAAAGTTGTTAGTCCCATAATTATCAGGTTGGTCCTTACTGAGAAGAGTAATCTGCTGAAGATACTTTGGTTTAGTTGAATTATTTTCCATATTCTTGATTATATATATATATATATATATATATATATATATATATATATATATATATATATATATATATATATATATATATATATATATATATATATATATATATATATATATATATATATATATATATATATGTCGTGCCGAATAGGCAGAACTTGCGATCTTGGCTTAAATAGCAACGCTCATCTTGCCATATACGACAAGTGAAAATTTGTGTATGCAATAATTTAGCCAAAATCATTCTGAACCTAACGAAAAAAATATATTTCTCTGTGTTTGTTTAGTGCTAAATTATTGTAAACAAATCTAAAATATATTTATTTGGGTTAGGCTAAAATAAATTGTTCTTGTTATAATAAGGTTAGGTAAGTTTTCTAAGATTCTTTTGGTGCAAAATTAAAAATTTTTACATTAACATTAATGAAAAAAATATATCTTAAACGTATAAGAGAAATTTTTAGAAAGGACTTAATTTTAAATGAGTTCTTGCTAATTGACTAGTTTTACATATTCGGCACGATATATATATATATATATATATATATATATATATATATATATATATATATATATATATATATATATATATATATATATATATATATATATATATATATATATATATATATATATTATTGTGACCACGAACGAGTGGTATTGATCAATAACAACACTGCACTAGCCAAGGACTCGAACGCATGCTGCGTTGGCTTGCCTCATGGTGGGCGAAAACACCCAGAGCATACGATAAACAGTGCACCAAGGACATATGATAGAGAGCACTCAGGGTATACGATAGAGCACTCAGGGCACACTACAGAACCCCAGGGCACACGACAGAGCCCCCAGGGCACACGACAGAGCCCCCAGGGCACACGACAGAGCCCCCAGGGCACACGACAGATCCCCCAGGGCATATGACAGAGCCCAAAGGGCACACGACAGAGCCCCCAGGGCACACGACAGACCTCCCAGGGCACACGATAGATCCCCCAGGGAACACGACAGAGCCCCCAGGGAACACGACAGAGCCCCCATGACACACCACAGAGCACCCAGGGCACACGACAAAGCCCCCAGGGCACACGACAGAGCCCCCTAGACACACGACAGAGCCCCAGGGAATGCGACAGAGCCCCCAAGGGTACACAGAGCCCCCAGGGCACACAGAGCCCCCAGGGCACACGGCAGAGCTCCCAGGGCACACGACAGAGCCCCCAGGGCAATCGACAGAGCCCCAGTGCACACGACAGAGCCCCCAGGGCACACGACAGAGCCTTCAGGGTATACGACGGAGCCCCCAGGGCACACGACAGAGCTCCTAGGGCACACGTCAGAGCCCCCAGGGCACACGACAGAGCTCCCAGGGCACACGACAGAGCCCTCATGGCACAATAGAGCCCCCAGGGTATAAGACAAAGCCCCCAGGGTACACGACAGAGCCCCCAGAGCACATGACAGAGCCCCCAGGGCAAACGACAGAGCCCCAGTACACACGACCGAACCCCAAGGGCACACGACAGAGACCCCAGGGCTCACAACAGAGCCCCCAGGGCACACGACAGAGCCCCCAGGGTATAAGACATAGCCCCTAGGGGACACAACAGATCCCCCAGGGCTCACAACAGAGCCCCCATGGCACACGACGGAGTCCCCAGGGTATAAGACAAAGCCCCCAGGACACACGACAGAGCCCCCAGGGCACACGACAGATCTCCCAAGGTATACGACAGAGCCTCCAGGGCACACGACAGAGCCCCCAGGACACACGACAGAGCCCCCATGGTATACGACAAAACCCCCAGGGCACACGACAGAGCCCCCAGGACACACGACAGAGCCCCCATGGTATACGACAAAACCCCCAGGGCACACGACAGAGCCCGCAGGACACACGACAAAGCCCCAGGACACACGACAGAGCCCCCAGGACACACGACAGAGCCCCCAGGACACACGACAGAGCCCCCAGGGCACACGACAGGACTTAGTTACCAAGTTTGTAATTATGTAAGTTCTGTTAAGTGCACGTACGTTGCAGGACAATGATAAATAAAAGTAAACAAAACAAAAATAAGAAATAAAATGTTTGTAGATAAAGATGTCAAAGAAAAATATTGTAGTCAAAAAATAATTATCTGAATATGTTTCATAAACTACTTATCTGAGTAACATCTATCACACTTGTTACCTCTGTCACACTTGTTGCATCTGTCACACTTGTTGCATCTGTCACACTTGTTACATCTGTCACACTTGTTACATCTGTCACACTTGTTACCTCTGTCACACTTGTTGCATCTGTCACACTTGTTGCATCTGTCACACTTGTTACATCTGTCACACTTGTTACATCTGTCACACTTGTTACGTCTGTCACACTTGTTACCTCTGTCACACTTGTAACCTCTGTCACACTTGTTACATCTGTCACACTTGTTACATCTGTCACACTTGTTACATCTGTCACAATTGTAACCTCTGTCACACTTGTTACATCTGTCACACTTGTACCCTCTGTCACACTTGTTACATCTGTCACACTTGTTACATCTGTCACACTTGTTACATCTGTCACACTTGTTACATCTTTCACACTTGTAACCTCTGTCACACTTGTTACATCTGTCACACTTGTAACCTCTGTCACACATGTTACATCTGTCACACTTGTTACACCTGTCACACTTGTTACATCTGTCATACTTGTTACATCTGTCACACTTGTAACCTCTGTCACACTTGTTACATCTGTCACACTTGTTACATCTGTCACACTTGTTACCTCTGTCACACTTGTTATTTCTGTCACACTTGTTACTTCTGTCATACTTGTTACATCTGTCACACTTGTAACCTCTGTCACACTTGTTACATCTGTCACACTTGTAACCTCTGTCACACTTGTTACATCTGTCACACTTGTTACATCTGTCACACTTGTTACCTCTGTCACACTTGTTACTTCTGTCATACTTGTTACTTCTGTCATACTTGTTACTTCTGTCAGACTTGTTACATCTGTCACACTTGTTACCTCTGTCACACTTGTTACATCTGTCACACTTGTTACATCTGTCACACTTGTTACATCTGTCACACTTGTTACCTCTGTCACACTTGTTACATCTGTCACACTTGTTACATCTGTCACAATTGTTACATCTGTCACACTTGTAACCTCTGTCACACTTGTTACATCTGTCACACTTGTTACATCTGTCACACTTGTTACATCTGTCACACTTGTTACATCTGTCACACTTGTTACCTCTGTCACACTTGTTACATCTGTCACACTTGTTACCTCTGTCACACTTGTTACATCTGTCACACTTGTTACCTCTGTCACACTTGTTACATCTGTCACACTTGTTACATCTGTCACACTTATTTCATTCATTTAGATGTTACTCTGAACAATGTCAATTTTGATGGGATTTAATTAATTAAATTACCATCATTAAATTACCATCATTCCTGGAATAAACGAAACTTTACATAAAACACAATATAATCTAATGTGTAAGGCAGGGTATTATTTACAATAAATAAATATTACTTGGATTATTTCAAATATAACTATGTATAAGGCAGAGAAATGCTTATCTCCAATACTGCGACAGAGTACCCAAGTCATACAATATGAGAGTGCCCAAGGCATACAATATGAGTGCCCAGGGCATACAATGTGAGTGCCCAGGGCATACAATATGAGAGTGCCCATGGCATGCAATATGAGAGTGCCCAGGGCATACACTAAGAGTGCCCAGGGCATACAATATGAGTGCCCAGGGCATATAATATGAGAGTGCCCATGGCATGCAATATGAGAGTGCCCAGGGCATGCAATGTGAGAGTGCCCAGGGCATGCAATATGAGAGTGCTCATGGCATACAGTATGAGAGTGCCCAGGGCATACAATATGAGAGTGCCCATGGCATGCAATATGAGAGTGCCCGGGGCATACAGTATGAGAGTGCCCAGGGCATGCAATATGAGTGCCCAGGGCATACAATATGAGAGTGCCCAGGGCATGCAATATGAGAGTGCTCATGGCATACAGTATGAGAGTGCCCAGGGCATACAATATGAGAGTGCCCATGGCATGCAATATGAGAGTGCCCAGGGCATACAGTATGAGAGTGCCCAGGGCATGCAATATGAGTGCCCAGGGCATACAATATGAGAGTGCCCAGGGCATGCAATATGAGAGTGCCCAGGGCATGCAATATGAGAGTACCCATGGCATACAGTATGAGAGTGCCCAGGGCATACAATATGAGAGTGCCCATGGCATGCAATATGAGAGTGCCCATGGCATGCAATATGAGAGTGCCCATGGCATACAGTATGAGAGTGCCCATGGCATGCAATATGAGAGTGCCCTGGCATACAGTATGAGAGTGCCCAGGGCATACAATATGAGAGTGCCCAGGGCATGCAATATGAGAGTGCTCATGGCATACAGTATGAGTGCCCAGGGCATACAATATGAGAGTGCCCATGGCATGCAATATGAGAGTGCCCAGGGCATACAGTATGAGAGTGCCCAGGGCATGCAATATGAGTGCCCAGGGCATACAATATGAGAGTGCCCAGGGCATGCAATATGAGAGTGCTCATGGCATACAGTATGAGAGTGCCCAGGGCATACAATATGAGAGTGCCCATGGCATGCAATATGAGAGTGCCCAGGGCATACAGTATGAGAGTGCCCAGGGCATGCAATATGAGTGCCCAGGGCATACAATAAGAGAGTGCCCAGGGCATGCAATATGAGAGTGCCCAGGGCATGCAATATGAGAGTGCCCATGGCATACAGTATGAGAGTGCCCAGGGCATACAATAGTGTATTCGAGACATACGATAAACAGAGTGGCCGGGGCATATGATAAAGAGAGTGCCCAGTGAAATCAGTTTAGAGGCTACATGGGGCATACGATATAATGTAGTTAAATTACATCTAAAACTTTGTGTGTGTGAAAGAGCTAAGGCCCATGAAATTTAAGTTAGTTATGCCTGGACCTTCATGTAAAGCAGTATCAACTGCTTCTAAGATGGCAGGTTACGTCTAAATTCAACTATCACAGCAACAGAAGAGGAGCACCAAGAAACTGCTGTATCCACAACAGTTCGCAAGAAAAACAATAATTCTTAAGACATTTAAGGAGATCATCTCTTCTCTACGCAAGTATAATATAATTCAACCACTAGATTGGCTGAGAGAGATAAGGAAAGGGTGGGAAGGGGTTGCCACTACACTGTATATGATATATACACACACCAAAAAATTAATCTTCGGTTAGAGCCTTCTGGGTCTATAGCATAATATGCTAGATTAAAGTTAAGAAATGGAAACACGATTTAATATTTTACTTTTATTAACACATTGGCCGTTTCCCACCAAGGCAAGGTGAACCGAAAAAGAAGAAACACTTTCATCATTCACTTTATCACTGTCCAGCCAGAGGCGGACTGACACTACGGTTATAAAAATTGCAACATATCAACAACCCTCCTTCATAGTGCAGGCACTGTACTTTCCACCTCCAGGATTCAAGTCCAGCTAACTGGTTTCGATGAATCTCTTCATAAACTTTACTTTGCTTACACTCCAACAGCACGTCAGGTCATAAAAACTGCTAGTCTGCACTCGCTCTTAACATGCTCACCCACGCTTGCTGGAAGTCCAAGCCCCTCGTACACAAAACGTCCTTTATTCTCCCCCTTCAACCTTTCATAGGACGACCTCTACCCCGCCTTCCTTCTAACAGCATTTATATGCCTTCTAAGTCAATTTATTTTATTTAATTCTCTGTAATATCCGAACCATTTTAACCCTTCCTCTGAACTATAGATAATACTTATAAACAACCCGCATCCTCTAATCTCCAAGCTATGCATTATATTCACACCACACATTGCCCTCAGACACGACATCTCCACTGCCTCCAGCTTTCTCCTTGTTGCAACATTTACCACCCATGTTTCACACCTATATAAGAGCGTTGGTGCTCCTATCATACATTCCCCTCTTCCCGTTCTTTGTCTTCACAGACTTTTCAGTGCTCCACTCATCTATTTCCCCTCATCAGTTGTATGATTCACCTCGTCTTTCATAGATCCATCTGCGGACAAGTCTACTCCCAAATATCTGAATACATTCACTTCCTCCATACTCCCTCCCTACAAACTCACATCCAATCTTTCATGACCTTTTTTTTATGTCATTCTCGTCACCTTGCTGATTTCTACATTCACTTTTAATTTCCTTTTTTTACATATCCATCCAAATTCGTTCACAAACCTTTGTAACTTCTCTTCAGAATCTCCCGATAGCACAGTGTCATCAGCAAAGAGCAACTCTGACAACTCCCACTTTGTGTTAGATTCTTTATCTTTTAACCCCACACCTCTTGCCAACACCCGAGCATTCACTTCTCATACAGCCCCATCTATATATTGAACAACCATGATGACATCTCGCATCTCTGTCTAAGGCCTACTTTTACTGGGAAATAATTTCCCTCTCTCCTATATACTCTAACCTGAGCCTCACTATCCTTGTAACAACTCTTTACCGCTTTCAGTAACCTACCACCTATTCCATTCATTTGCAACATCTGCCACATTGCTCCCCTATCCACTCTGTCATATGCCTTTTCCAAATAAATAAATGCAATGAAAACCTCTTTAATTTTATCTAAATACTGTTCCCCTATATGCTTCACTGTAAACACTTGTCTACACGCCCCCTAACTTCCTAAAGCCTCCTTGTTCATCTACGATCCTGCTCTCCGTCTTACTTTTAAATCTAAGAGGCATACTCAACAGGCTTATTCCTGAATAATTTTTCCAATCTTTTTTGTCCCCTTTGCCTTTATACAAAGGAATTTTCTGCCAATCCTTATGTACCTTTTCTTCTTCCATACATTTAATAAATTAAAGCACCAACCATTCCAAAACTATATCCCCTCCTGCTTCTATCACTCCTGTCTTTATTTCATCATTCCCACCTGCTTTTCCTCCTTTCATTATTCCCACTGCCTCACGCACCTCCCATACACTAACAAGTGGCTCTTAATCACTCCTACAAGATGTTATGCCTCCCTGCCCAGTGCAAGAAATCACAGCTTCCTCATTGTCATCAGCATTTAATAGTTCCTGAAAATATTCTTTCCATCTTCCGGATACTTCCAACTCTACATCTAATAATTCTCCTCTCATATTTTTAACTGTCAAATCCATTAGTTCCCTAGGCTTTTTTAACTTATTAATCTGGCTCCAAAACTTTTTATTATCCTCAGTAAAATCTGTTGATAGTATCTCACTCACTCTGTAATATGCTCTTCTCTTACATTCGTTCACCACTCTCCATATACATGTATTCCTCCCTCCTTGTATCACCTCTACTTTGTAAAAACCTCTCATATGGTAACTTCTCTCTTACTACTCTCTTTACCTCGTCATTCCACTAATGTCTTCTTTCCTCCTGTACCCTTTTTCCTGTAACTACACACTTCTGCTGAACGCTATCACTACCTTCTTAAATCTACTCCATACCTTTTAAATATCATTGCCTATATTCTTACTTGCCCATCTTTATACCAGTAGTTGTTTGTCTTACCCTTACTGTCTCCATCTATAGTTTATAAACCTTCAGGAGGGAGCTAATGTTTTTAAAAGTAATGGAAAAGGAAAATTGAAAAATTATGGGGGAAAAAAATGCAAAAAATAGTGCAAAATTCTGGGCAACATGTTGATGTAATTAGCTTGTTTCTATCATATTTCTAAGTATGTTTTTCCAAAAATGTAATTTTTTTCCTTACTTTCATCAAAAAGACATAAGAACATAAGAAAGAAGGACCACTGCAACACGCCTACTGACCCAATGGCAATTTGCTTTTTTTCTTCTTCAAAAATTGCGATTTTTATGATTGTTTCATTCTAAATACACTACATTGCAACTTTTCAGAGGACTCCATTCAAATGCAATGAGTGATGATAATAGCTCAGTCGCCTGTGTGTTGTCAACATGTGTCGAGGTGTAAAACATAGTGAACTGTGGCGTGACATGACCGTAGAGTTTTACAGAAAACGTAATAGTATATGTATAACTCTGGCATAAGTTACTGACATTATTTTACCATTTTTGCCGAAAAGTATTTATAGGAGTGTCATGTTTTTTTGCACACGTTATTGAGTAATGATGGTTCTACTAACATGTAAAGGGGATTTGCCATATTTTTTACCGCTTTGTTTTCACTGATTTTTTTCCCCCAAAAAATCCTTAAAAAAATAATGAACTTTAATTTTTTTTATTATGCAATCTATTGACATTTTCGCCCTTATCTTTTATCTGATGTCAACTAGATCATTGTACATGTTACCAATTTTCTAGAAAATGGAGAGTTTTATGCCCTATCGAATAGGGCACTATTTATTCTTTTCCTATCTTTTAAGGCAAAAAGTCATTATAAAGAGTGTATAGGCTTCAAATGCTGCTTAATTCATTGTAAAAAATTTAATTGAAATTGGACCAAAAATAAATAAAAAAATTATTTCGCTAACATCTTCCTTCAAATCTCTGTTATGTGCTGATGCATCTCCTTGTGTAAAAGAATTTAATTTTAAACGTCCTAGGAACATCAGAATAGTAATGGTAAACCAGTCACCTGCGAGTAACTTAACTTTTTATATTTCAAAACACTGCTTACTTCATTTATACATTGGACAAGAAATAATGTTCGACACAGTAGCATAGGTACGAATATCAATTTATTCATAAGTCATATTATGTGCAACAGCAGAACACAAGTAATATTACTGTACTTAGTAACATAAACATAAGCACGAGTAAATTTAATTCAGTGATAAGCAAAATATTATGTACATTAGCACAGCATATATTTTTATTACAATTCATCTGAGCACTGACTTATATCAGAGTTAATGTTTAAGAAGTTTACTAAAAATACTTCAAACTGTTCTAAATTGTCGAAATATGCAATACAATAACATTTAAGCTTACTTTTCTTAATTTTTTAATGTTTCATTAATTTTTAAAAAATAATTTAGAAAACTAGATAAAATATTTTACTGTATAATTGTTCGGGGTTTATGAAGAATATCTAAGTCCACTGAGGTGGATAACTTTAATTAATCATATAAAATACTATATTCACACTTGTGGCTACACAAGACAGTTATACAAAAGGAAGTTATATTTAAACGGTGACCCTTGTGGGTCTAGCACTTAGTTATGATTATAATAATATGTTTAACCACTGCAAATTATTTCCCGTAATTACGGATAAGTGCGGCTGAAAGAGGAATTCTCAGGAAGCCCAATAACAGTAAATAATTTGGGGCCTTTAGCAGACACCCCTGATAACACCCCACTCGCCTCTGTGGCTGGAAAGCTACTGACTTGGAAAACCAAGCACACACACTTTTCTACATCAGAGTTCTTGGTCAGTCAGTTCAAACTCGGTGAAATATGAGCGAGGAGTCCGGGTCGGGAAACACTTGTCCTGTTTCCTGACGAACCTTACCTAATCTAACCTAGCCAATTGCAATTGCTTTAGTTTCCCCAACTATTAAATTTCAGACGAGGCTGTAATTTTATCTCAGTTGCCATGCAACCTCCCTGCCACATTTATACTAAAAAAAATATGAAAATAATTTCATGATGAAAATTATGAGATAAGGAGTTTATTGAAATATAGGAGATGGGATAGATATACAGCATTTTATTCTTGGCTACTTACGTACAGGTTTCCTATGTTAAAAGCTACCGGAATGAAATATACATTTATAAATTACAAAGTATGGACATGTACAAATAAATGTAAACAAATAAATGGCGCAAAATTATTCCTATATAGGCTTATAATACAACCAGGCTTAGCAAAATTTTTTGAATTATGATTAATTAGACACTTATGCAATATTTAGGTATTTTTATTCTAGAAACGTTTCGCCAGTCAGTGGTATTGTAATAATTATTAGTATTGTAATAATTATAATCCACTACACATTAAGTAAATTTGTGGACCTAACATCCACCTCCTTCTGTTATTTCACATATAATTATAAAGTAATTAATTCACTAATTAATGACTTCACTAATTACATCCAGTTCGATCAAGCACCAATGGGGTACTATTGTGGAAAATTAAATTTACTTGGATGTAACTCATAATAAACATACCAGTAAATGGTAACAAAGATAATTATTTTATATCAAAGTTACAAAGAAAAGTAGGAATTTTAGGACACCTAGGTCGCAAAAAATGCCCTCCCTTCGATACTTACCATAATCTATCTCTCTACAAGTCACTCTGGACCTATATTAATTTCAAATGAAATATACATTTCCAGGAATTATGGTAAACATTAATATAAATATGTGGACTGTGTGTTAAAATTAATAACTGATTACATATACACATTTATATAACAGAAGGAGAATTTATAATCATAACACTCACCAATTTGTCTGGAGATTACTGTGTATCTTACCAACCCCCTTGCCTAAATTTATGAAGAAAATACTGGCCAGAATTCCAACATAAATAGACATGACTTAGCTGGGGTTCTTGGAGCTATCCTGTCCATCTGCTTAATGCTCACATTATGCAGGACTGCAAGTCCAACAATTTCATCTATTGAGAGGTTTTAAGCTCAGTATAACCACTAGAGCGACGAAAATTTATGCACATTACACTAACGTGCCTGTATCACATTAAAAAATAATGGCGTCTCTTCTTCTGTTCGTCAGCGCAGGCGCAGAGCTTCCCTGTCGGTTCACTTCTTTAAAATACACTTAAGAGCAATAGTAATGTATTAATCAGGTATATTTACATTATAAAAATATACATCGTAATTTTTGGGAAAATTATTTTCCACACTAGTATTAGGTACTAAAATTGTACTCAAATTGTCACAAACACTGACAGGTGAACATTTACACCTGCCGTGGCCATTTACTATTGTCTTGGAATATATACAAAACATTTATATGTCCCAGCAATGTTTTGGATATGTGGAAGTATATAATAATAATGAGGAGGAGGAGGAGAAGGAGGAAGAGGAGGAGGAGGAGGAGGAGGAGGAGGAGGAGGAGGAGGAAGAGGAAGAGGAGGAGGAGGAGGAGAAGGAGGAGGAGGAGGAGGAGGAGGAGGAGGAGGAGGAGGAGGAGAAGGAGGAGGGGGAGGAGGAGCGGGAGAAGAAGGAGAAGGAGAAGGAGGAGGGGGAGAAGGAGGAGGGGAGAAGGAGGAGGGGGAGGAGAAGGAGGAGAGGGAGAAGAGGGAGAAGGAGGAGGGGGAGAAGGAGGAGAAGGAGGAGGGGGAGAAGGAGGAAAAGGAGGAGGGGGAGAAGGAGGAGAAGCATGAAAAAACAAAGTCCACCCCTGACAGTGACATGATAAGATGAGATAACATTTGATATGAGCTGACCTTTGACGAGCATACGTGTGGGTGCAGAGATAACACTTAATAAGAAAAGATTTGAGGTGACATTTGATGAGCATCGCCCTCGCTTTGTTGGTACACAAACATATCTGTCTATTTGTCTGTCTGTCAAACTCCCTGTCTATCCATCTAGCTCTCTGTCTCAGAAAGAGCCACTTGACTGGATCATTACGTTTACTCACATCTTCAAGCAGAGTATAGCACTTTGTCTATTTTTTGGGGTTATCCTAGGCAATTTACACTATGTATACTTGTATTTATGTGCACCTGTGAGACAGACAGATAGACAGACACAGATAGATAGAGACAGAGACAGAAAAAGACAGACAGAGATACAGAGATAGACAGAGATCGACAGGCCCTAAACTTGGGGTTAACATCACTTTCCTCTTAAAAGAGGAGTGTTAATATGACATTACATCAGTGAATCCTTGGTGTTTGCCACACTGTTTGCTCTAGCTGGCACTCAGTTTAACTGGCGCTCCCACAAGGTACTAAGTGGACCTAGATTTTTTTTATTATAGTGCACACCAAGTGTTAAGACCCATTCTATGCTGACCAGGCATCTCAGGGCAATTGTGCCAAATTTGGAGGCAGGAAAACTAAAACGTATATATACGTTTGGGGCGCTACGCGTAAGAACTTATATATACATTTGGACCGTTTAGGGGTTAATAATTTCCATGTTTTGAGAAGTATTATACTCTGAAACAACTCTAATATTATAAGTGTTCCTTGTCCATAACCTTAAATAACCAAAATATTAAAAAGAAAAAGGTTATACCACATACAGAACATAAGAACATAAGAAAGGAGGAACACTGCAGCAGGCCTGTTGGCCCATAATAGGCAGGTCCTTCACAATCCATCCCACTAACAAAACATTTGTCCAACCCAATTTTCAATGCCACCCAAGAAATAAGCTCTGAAAACTCTATCCACTCATATGCAAATCCCACTCAGATCCAACCCCTCTCACTCATGTATTTATCCAGCCTAAATTTTAAACTACCCAAGGTTTTAGCCTCAATAACCCAACTGGGTAGACTGTTCCACTCATCAACTACCCTATTTCCAAACCAATACTTTCTATAACCTTTCTAAATCTAAACTTGTCTCATTTGAATCCATTACTGTGGGTTCTCTCTTGGAGAGATATCCTCAAGACCTTATTTATATCCCCTTTATTAATACCCATCTTCCACTTATACACTTCGATCATATCTCCCCTCATTCTTCGTCTAACAAGTGAATGTACAGTGGACCCTCGACATTCGATACTAATCCGTTCCTGAGAGCTATCGAATGTCGAAAATATCGAAAGTCGAATTAATTTTCCCCATAAGAAATAATGGAAATCAAATTAATCCGTGCAAGACACCCAAAAGTATGAAAAAAAAATTTTACCACGTGAAATATTAAGTTTAATGCAATAGAATAATTACAATAACAATAGAATAATAACAATAGAATAATTGACACTTACCTTTAATGAAGATCTGGTGATAATTGATGGGATGGGAGGAGGGGAGAGTGTTGAAGTTGTTAGTGTTTAGAAGGGGAATCCCCTTCCATTAGGACTTGAGGTAGCAAGTCCTTTTCCGGGGTTACTTCCCTTCTTCTTTTAATGCCACTAGGACCAGCTTGAGAGTCACTGGATCTCTGTCGCCGTTCCTTTAAGATTTGTCTAAAATGGGCCATAACATTGTCGTTATAATAGTCACCAGCACGGCTTGCAATAGCTGTGTTAGGGTGATTTTCATCCATAAAGGTTTGCAGTTCAACCCACTTTGCACACATTTCCTTAATTTTTGAAGTAGGCACAATGGAGTCCACAACTGGCATAGGCTTCTCAGGGTTAGCCCCAAACCCTTCAAAATCTTTCTTAATTTCCATACTAATTCTCACCCTTTTTACCACAGGGTTGGCACTAGAAGCTTTCTTGGGGCCCATGGTGACTTATTTTGCAGAAACAAGCACCAAAAACAGTGGTTAATATGGAATGTACTGAATGTATCCTTAGATGCGCGCACACTGGCTGGCTTGTAAACACTGGCACACACGGGGCAGTTCAGGCCACACGTGGACACATCTTGTATGAATCGTATCGAATGTCGGATTTTCCATCGAATGTCGAGGCGAAATTTTTGCGTTAAAATCGAATGTCGGATTTATCGAATGTCGGTGCCATCGAATGTCAGGGGTCCACTGTAATTTAAAGGTCTTCAATCTTTCTTCATAAGGAAGATTTCTAATGCTATGTATAAATTTAGTCATTCTACGCTGAATGTTTTCTAATGAATTTATGTCCATTCTGTAACATGGAGACCAGAACTGAGCTGCATAATATAGGTGAGGCCTTACTAATGATGTATAAAGCTTTAATATAGCTGCTGAACTTCTGTTGCTTACACTTCTTGATATAAATTCCAGTAATCTGTTTGCCTTAAGTATGCTTAGGCATTGCTGTCTTGGTTTAAGGTTGCTGCTTATCATAACCCTCAAGCCCTTTTCGCAATCTGTATGGCTAAGTTCTACATTATTTAACTTATAAGTGCTAGGGTTGTGGACACTCCTGAGCTTCAGAACCTTGCATTTATCTACATTGAACCGCATCTGCCACTTTTCTGACCAGTTATTGAGTTTGTCTAAATCCTCCTGAAGTTCCCTGATATCTACGTTTGAATCAATTATCCTACCTTTCTTTGTGTCATTGGCGAATTTGTTCATTTCACTAGTAATTCCCTCATCAAGATCATTGATATATATTATAAACAACAATGGGCCCAAGACTGATCCCTGTGGAATGCCACTTGTTACAGATCCCCACTTGGATTTAACCCCATTTATGGACACTCTGCTTCTTGTCTGTGAGCCATGGCTCGATCCATGAGAGCACTTTTCCCCCAATGCCATGAGCTGCCACTTTCTTTAACAGTATCTGGTGCGGTACTCTATCAAAAGCCATACTAAAATCTAAGTAAATAATACCAAATTCTTTATCATGATCAACAGCCTCAAAAGCTTTACTGAAGAAAGTTAATAAATTAGTTAGACAGGATCAGCCTCTCGTGAATCCATGCTGAGTATCATTAATCATATTATGCTTATCCAGATGGCTTCTTATAATCTCAGCTATAATTGACTCTAGTAATTTGCCTACAATTGAGGTCAGGCTTACTGGGCGGTAATTTGACGGTAATGACTTGTCCCCTGCTTTAAAAATAGGGATTACATTAGCCATCTTCCACATATCAAACACTACACCTGTTGAAGAGATAAATTAAAAATATTAGTTAATGGTTCATAGAGTCCCATTTCACAAATGCCCAGCCACCCAATCATATTTAAAATATGTCATTACAAATGTTAGGAATTGTGGTGGTGGCAGAGTTTGTTTGGAGATAAGATAACATAGATGTATAAGGGCCACTGAAAGATAAGCTTTCCATAGTGGTGGTGGAGGTAGCAGCAGAGGCAGTAGAGACTACAGATGGCTGTGTTGTCATTCGTTATATATATAACTCCAACAACATTGGAGCACATATTTTCCTTCATCAAATGCAATTATAAGTATTTACAAGTATGTACACTATATACAGTTGGAAATGTATGTGTACAACACCAGTAAACAAAGGCAAAGACACAGCTTGGAGACAGAATGAACAACCGTGTTCAACCAGTAGCTGGATGAAATTACAAGGTTGAGAATGTTAGTGGTGTCCATGTCACCTTCACAATTGCCAGTTCCACAATATGATTGGCTGAACCTAGGTGCCGATTTGATGATGGGGCCCCGAAATCATCAAATCCTTAGCTACCTGGTTCGCTTGTTGGGAGGTAGCCTTTTATGAGTGTGTTTACATGCTCCGAATAAAGGGTACATACTTTGCATGCAACATCACCCATGTTTTGTCTCTAAGCATAGTCGGGTTTGGGTGAGAGAAGACATAACAAGTGTCATCTGCGAATAGAACTGGTTCCAGGAGTTGAGATGCATTGGGGAGGTCATTGATGTAAATGAGACAGAGTAGTGGGCCAAGGACACTACCCTGAAGCACTCAAACAACTACAGTTCTTCAACTTGTACTCCCTAGAATGCAGGTGGGAGAGATACATGATTTTATACACATGGAAAATCCTACAGGGATTAGTACCAAACTTGTACACGAAAATCACTCCCTGTGAAAGCAAAAGACTAGGCAGTTGATGAAACATCTCCCCAATGAAAAGCAGGTGTGTCACTAGCATGATAAGAGAACACAATAAGTGTCAGGGGCTCAAGACTGTTCAACTTCCTTCCAGCATACGTAAGTGGGTTTACCACTAGACCCCTGGCTGTCTTCAAGAAGGCGCTGGACAGGCACCTAAAGTCAGTATTTGACCAGCTGGGCTGTGGTTTGTACATTGGGTTGTGTGTAACCAACAGTAACAGCCTGGTTGATCAGGTCCTGATCCACCATAGGCCTGGCCACAGATCGGGCCATGGGGGCATTGACCCCCGAAACCCTCTCCAGGTATACTCCAGGTATACAGGCTGAGTAGTGGTGACATACTGATGTCTATTGCTAAATTAATATTTTATATATTTGAGGGAATGTCCTCTGATGCCATAATGTTCAAATTTTTAGGTGCAAGAGATTATAGTCCACTGTATCAAATGCTTTCCATAGGTCTATGAAGAGCCCCATAGGATATTCGTTTTTTTGAGTGCTGTATATAATAGTTCAAGCATTGGTATAATTGCATCATTCATACTTTTTCAGCCTAAACCTGAATTGGCAGGGGTTAGGTATGTTGTGGGATATTCAGTAGGAGTAAATCCACTTGTGTATCTTTTTTTTTTTAAATTCTGGATAGCAAAGTCAAGCTTGATATACATCTATAGTTATTCATTTCAGTTGGATCGCCTCCTTTGACGAGCTCGGTAACTTTTGCTGTCTTGAGTATCTGGTTTTAAGTTAATATCTCTGTTTCTAGACAGTTTTCTATCCCAAAATTTCAGAGAGGGTTTTGCAGGTATTTTCATATCCCCTTTCATTTCATTAAATTTGTTTGCATAAAGCAGTTGTTTAGACTTTCATATTAGATTAGTAAGTATTGACATGTTTTGTTTCATCTGTTCTTTTGTTATTAGACCCAATCACAACTGTTATTTATATAGATGCCTTTTATCAATATATTTGTAAGCCATGGACTGTTTAATCTCCTTGTTGTGATCTGCTTTGTTTTAATTTGACAATGCCTATTATAGAGGTTTTAGTGTTTTTTTTTTATTTGTATATTTTGACACATTCATCAGTATTGTGGGTGACTGCTAGCACTCTCTGTCAGTCAATGTCACATAATGCTGAAATAAAGTTATTTATTGATGATTCGTCACATAGTCGAAAAGAGATTATACTTGTGTCTTGAGACAGTTTACATAAGTTGATTATGAGAAAGTTGGGGTAGTAGTGTATAGTGTTATCTGTGATTACCTGATTATCTCTGCTTTTAGTGAAAATATAGTATTAGTCCAGATATGGTCAAGTAATGAGGCACTTATCTCAGAGATTCTTGTTAGCTGAGTTATAGATGGTAGTAGCAAGCAATTGCTCATAGTGTTTGTAAAATCTATGATGCTTGGATGAGGTTTATGTTGAAGTCACCTATAAGTATTAGATGGTCTTTATTCGTCTCTGAATCAGTTTTCATGTGTCTTAGGTTTTCACTAAATGTGTAAATATTTGTGTGAGGTAATATGTAGATTACTCCAACTGTTCAAGGCTTTTATAAGTTTTTTGATGAGAATTTTGCAAATATATATTCACCATATTCAACCTGATTGCAAGTGGATTTATTACATTCTAATTCATTTGAATAATCTATAGCAGTGCCACCTGCTAATCGGTCAGGCCTACAGTTATGTATGGCTGTGTTACCAGGGAAGACAAAGATATCTGTTAAGTCACATTTGAGCCAAGTTTCAGTAAGAATAATGAAAGACATATTAACATTTAGATAATTAAGTAGTGCAAGGAGGTCATCATAGTGTTAACTTAATGATCTAACATTATAATTAAATACTTTTATGTTCTTGGTGGCACTGAGTACAGTTTTACCCTGACTGGTAGTGTAATTATGACAGTTTTTATTAGAATTGTTAATGCTATTTAACAAGAAATTAATATCTGGATCAATTTTTGCATTCATGAGAATAATGAAGAATATAAGTATGTATTAACCCCTTCAGTGTCAGTGCCATAATATTACAGCTTTGAAGCCAGTGTTGGTCCCGTGATACTACGCCAAAATTCTGGTGGCTTCAAATCTTGTGGGAGAAAGCTGGTAGACTTACATATGAGAGAATGGGTCTTCTGTTGTCAGTGTGCGCAGTATAAAAAATCCTGCAGTAGCCAGTTCATAATGAGACTTTGCGGTATATTTTCATGTGGTATTTATGGTAGTACATGTATTCTCATTTTCTTGGTATCATTTGATAGAATGGAAGATAGTATATTACAGAAATAGAGGTGATTTTGAATGGTTTACTGACTAAAAGTAGCTTTAAATTGAGCTCAAATTGAGCAGAAATGTTAGATTTTTTACCATGTTTGAGAGTAGACAAATCACGTCAAGCATCAAATACACAACTGGTGGGTCTAATATATATTCATGAATGTGTTGATATTATTTATACATTTATTACAATTATGCAATAATCTGAATAACGGTAAATCATCTATTTTTTGTGTGAATAAGAATTCAAAATGGAAAGCAAGTGTAATATAAGAGGGGCCTGGAGATGTGACTAATGAACAGAGAAACTGTTATTTTAGTGCTAGGAATGTCTCCATTGTTTATTCTGGCCTCTATTTTGAAATTGGACTTTCTGGGATTTTGTGTAAAATTAGCCAAATTAGTAATTTCTGATCACTTTATTGTGTAGTTGAAATAGGTGAATGGGCAGTTTCTTGTACTCAGTCGATAGAATAAAAGGAGTTCTAGCAAAATAACTATGCGTTTGGTCGAGTGAAGGAAAGGCATTGGCCCAAAATGGAGTTCAAAGTGGGTGAAATTGCCGATGTGTAAATATCACCAAGACCCTTAACTTCGTGAGAGTGTAATTCAATAATTTTTTCATCAAATTTTGAACTTTTGGTTTCATTTCCTTCAGAAAAAGATTCTCCATCATTTCATATTTTTTTTTTCTTTTTTTTGAAAATTCTTTGACATTATGAGCAAGTTTGCGAGCAGGGGTCTTGACACTCATAGTATTAATAATAAGTAAATAAAGAGTTAAAATGTTGTAATTATTGAAATGAGAAGCAGTTACTACTAACTACAACTACACCATCACAAATCCGGCATCATTGGGACCTGTAGTGTGCCAGATTATTGAGTTTGCTGGATTACAGAATACGCTTAATAAAGTTAACCAACTTGACTTACACAAGAAAGTTCATTGAACATCCGCAAAAATCGAACATTTCTGCTAATTTGAGCTCAATTTCATGGCATTTTTCTTCATGAAACCAATCAAAATCATATCTGTTTCTGTAATATATCTTTCTTTCTATCAAATGAGACCAGACAAATCACAAGAGATTCATAAAAACTATACGAAAACATACTGTTAATGGGCGGCTAATGGCTAAGAAGTTAACTCCGTTATTTATTGAACAATTTTTTTCATTTTTGGAGTACATTAAGAAACATCTTTCCATCATACATTACCCAAGTTTCAGTAAGATAGCCTAAAAAAAACTGAAGAAAATATTTTCCAGAAATCATATACAGTGGACCCTGAGTTATTGGATGTAATCTGTTCCAGAAGCTTGGCCTAAGACCGAAATCACTGAAAACCGAATTAATATTTCCCATAAGAATTAATGGAAGTACAGTAGGGCCCCACTTATACGGCGGGTTAGGTTCCAGGCTGTCGCCGGAAAGCAGACATCGCCGGAAGGCAGAACTCCATTTTTTTCCATTTATAAATGCATATAAATGCCAGACAACAAGTTTACACTAAATTATATTAAGTTAGTAATGGAACTAGGCATTAAAAACACACAAAGTAAAATACAGTCACAGTAAATTCATTACTTATCTTAAAGTATTTGTCATCTTAATGTAGGGAGAGAGGTGAGTAGTACTTATTTGTAGGAAGTCAGGTGCAGGTAGCCCAGGTGTAGGTAGCACTGGCTCCCCATCTCATACTTGATATATGATATTTAAAACATCCCAGAGAGGCAAAATGCACATACAGTACACTCATTATTTACCTTAAAATATGTGTAGTCTTAATATAGGAAGAGAGGTGAGTAGTATTTATTTGTATAAAGTCAGTGCAGGTAGCCGGTAGGGGTAGCCTGGGCTACACCTACCGGCTACCTACACTGTGGCCCAGAGCCATATTATTAACATCGACATGCCTTGTTCACTGAATTTAATCATTTCTAACAACTACCTTTAGATGTCATCATAAACGAAGGTAGAAGTAATGAATAATTCATGCCAAAAATTGTAAACAAAAGCGGAGTGGAGGAGTGGCTGGGCCAAACGCAGATTCATACACATTTTCTCTGATGGCTGAACAGAGAAAGTGTAATGTTGTCCCTCCACCCGGCTCCACAAGTATTATTATCAGAGCATATAAAATATGCAATAAATGCCAGACAACAAGTTTACACTAACTTATATTAAGTTAGCAATAGAAATTGGCATTAAAAACATAATAGGTAAGATACACACAGAGTACACTTATTACTTACCTTAAAATATTAATATTAATGTGTGAGAGGTGAGTGGCAGGGTGTTTATTGAATAAAATCAGACTGGCACACCATCATCCTCTAACTTGGCACTTAAAGTAAGAGGCTTACGACTTCTCTTTTTATTACAGATAACCTTAGACGCCATCCTCAATGAGAGCCAACTAGTTAACGAGAGAGAGAACGAGATACAGAGTTGAGACAATGTAAGAACACAAACTGAACAGGTAGTGGACGATCACTTGGTCAGGCGAAATAAATGCGTATTAATATGTGTCTACTTTTAGTTCATTCACGTCCATTTGTATGAGTTTGTAAAACATTTACCTTACATTGTGTACAAGTTGTTATTATTATTATTATTATTAAAGATTAGCCGGTATTCTCCCGGCCCGGGCCTTTTCCAAGTGGTGGCCCGGCCTTGGCTCCCTCTATAGGGAATGTCTGAGACCTAAGTCTCCCATGGGAGGAGGCACAAGTACCTCCTCATCTTTGGGACCAACTGTCCCCAGGCCTATCCCCAAACTAGGCCTCTCTGGTCTGCCATCCCCACCCCAAGGGGGCAAATGGGAATGACAGTCTTATGAGCTAAAGGCTCGGGCTCAGGCACCTACCCTACCCTAGAAGGGTTAGGCATGGTATCGATGTTGTACAAGTTGTACAAGTTAGTTTAGAATAAACAAACAGCAACACACCATTTTTAGAGTGAATGAAGATAATAATATTAATAATAATAATAATAATAATATTAGTAGTAGTATTAATAATATTATTAATAATAATATTATTATTATTATTTATTATAAAAAGCACTAAACCCACAAGGATCGTGAATTGCTATACATAAAGGCATACGAAAAGAATATTTTTTCTACAGTTACCCTCCAGTGTTTGACTAGAGAAAATGTAATTCTTCCGACACTACCTACACAGCTGCTTTGTAAACAAATCTCATATTTACATCAGATTTTATTCTGAGTGTATGTATCATGTTTATATGCTATGTAATGGGTTTCATATATAATTTTGAGGAAAATATCATAGATGGATTAATGAAAATGCCTATATTAATGTAAAATAAGACATTTAGTGTGCCCAAGAGTGATTATTATTACGTAGTATTGGCGTCATGAGTTAGTGATTTTAATGTGTACCTGCACACCAGCACAGTGTGTAAGTATATTTAGGTACAGGTACACATAAGTATAATTATCAGAGTACATATAAAATATGCAGTAACTTTAAAACACTTGAAAATTTAGAAAGTTTCCTGACATAATAAATGTCACGGAAAATGTAAAGAAACCGGGTGGGGGGCGCCGTATTTGAAAGACCGCTTGCCGTATAGCAAATTTTGGTCACAATTTGACATTGCCGTATTAGCGGAACGCCGTAAGGCAAAACGCCATAAAGCGGGGCCTTACTGTATAGTTAATCCGTTCCACACAAAAATATTCACAAGAAAAAAAAAATTTAATAGTTATATAAGCACAGTGGAACCTTGGCTTACGAATGCTCCACCATGCGAATTTTTCAGGATACGAACCATCATTTGGTCGATTTTTTGCTTCTGGATATGAAGGAAATTTCAGGATGCAAACTTTCCCCTCAAGGGAGGTTCCTTAAATAAATAAATAAATAGCATATTTATTTCTTTGCAAAGGCTATAATGTGTGCTTACATATAATATAATTGGAGCAAAGAAAGCCACTATCATGCCGAGGCATTTTGGGCAGACTTAACCTTATACTTATAGACTACTAAGTCTAGACAGGTGAAAAGTGTACTAGTAATGGTACTGGGTGGCCCGGTGGCCTGGTGGCTAAAGCTCCCGCTTCACACACGGAGGGCCCGGGTTCGATTCCCGGCGGGTGGAAACATTCCGACACGTTTCCTTACACCTGTTGTCCTGTTCACCTAGCAGCAAATAGGTACCTGGGTGTTAGTCGACTGGTGTGGGTCGCATCCTGGGGGACAAGATTAAGGACCCCAATGGAAATAAGTTAGACAGTCCTCGATGACGCACTGACTTTCTTGGGTTATCCTGGGTGGCTAACCCTCCGGGGTTAAAAATCCGAACGAAATCTTATCTTACCAATGTTTTGCTGATGGTGGCTCCAACTACTGGCAGCCTTTTGAAGGTCCTGCGTCTCAGTATATTAATTGGGTGTGGACGTTTTGATGTAGAACGCAGGTATTCTTCATATCGTCCCTTGCTAGGAAACTAATTCATTGTTATCATACAAAAGAACACACTTGCCCATCCCGTGCAGGTTTCGTATCCAACCTTCCCAACATTCTCCACCTGACTCTCAACCCTATATATGTACCCCTGGACCCTTTGTTCAAATAAATCTGTTTGTGATTTGATAAAGCCCACTATGTGGGCGAAACATCGTTAATAAAGGATCGAATTATACTGCATTTGTGTCTGGTTTTTTTATACGTTTGTTTCTCTCTCTTTTATTTTTTTACACAGGGTTAAACAAGGTTAGGGCAAGGATTCCCTGTCTTGTTTAAAAGCAAAGAGCTGTTACCTACATCAGCTCAGTTATTATTATGAGACATACAGGTAGGGAACAAGATGAAATTGGAGCCACCTGTGGGCCAGCAATTTCATTTGATCAACTAACTTTATTTCGTTGATATCATTATGACTCAGGAAATCGTAATGACACGATATTCTGGAGAAGGTTACAGCCAGAGTGAAATTGCTGCTTGATGCCCGTCTTGCTGTGTAGAAGCTCACTTCTCGCTCTCTTCGGAGTGAACCCAAGTAGGTACTTTGACAATATTGGCCTTGTACTTGATAGTAAGGCCGCCCACGTCCCTCCGGTGTTGAACACACTGTTGAAATGAGAGATCTATCTAGGCTTGGTCGAGGCGAGTGATGAGGCTTCTTGCTCTGTTCTCTATTCTGTCAAGTCGCAGATTAGATGGGAAGGGGGGGGAGGCAGTTGAAGAAAGTGGAGTGTACTCAAGGTGTTAGCTTACTTGTGCCTTGTCCAGAATCTTGCAGCCTTTACTGTCGAGCAGATGCAAGATATGTTGATGTGCTGTCAGCTTCCTGGTTGCCTTGTTTGCAAGCTTTACATCGTCGTTCTTCATGGTCAGTTGGGAGTCAAATTTCACTCCAATGATATCAACTTCGTCCCCAGGAACCAACGTTCTCCCATTCATACTTACTACTGCTCCAGCATTACCATTCTGGTGCCTAGAGACCATCATCATTTGTGTTTTCTCAGAAGCAAATGTTACCTGCCATAGCCAGGCTGATATTGCTCTTAGCTGGTGATTGATGTAGATTAGAGCAGCTGGCATTTCTTCACTTGGATAAGTAAATGTGAGAGTACAATCGCCTGCATATGCATGGGTTTGTGGGATGAAATGAAGAAGGTCATTGAGGTAGATATTCCTTAACAATTGCCCAAGCACGCTTCCCTCTGGAACACCTTCCCCAATTAGATGTCTTGCTGACGCTGTCCCGTTAAGAACTACACTTAGAGATTTTCCTTGAAGGTAGTCACTGAGGAAACAGTGTAGAGCCTGCAGATTCCACTGCTTGCAGTTTTGCCAAGACTCCCTGGTGCCGTACTCGGTTGAAAGCAGTGATTTAACAAGATGCACCTCATCCTGTCTTATTGTTACCATTGACAACTTTGATACAGTTCTTGATGCTATCCATGAGGGTCCCATGCTGGATCAGGAACTTGCATCTTGGCAGCAAAGTGTTCGGCAAAGAGGTTAGCTTTCTCTTGACTTTTAGTAGAAGTGGACTCATCATGTTGATTTAGAGGTGGAATAAGTTCATCAGGCAGATAACCTTTCCTGTCTTTGACAAGGACCACCAAGTTTTGGTGGTCCTTGGTGGTCCTACCTGAAACCAGCTTTCTGTTCGTATCAGCTACTTAGTAGCAGCCTCTTTACAACGAAAGCCAAACTAAAGCTTCGTCACCTACTACCGGTGAGAGATGAGTTCTTGTTGTAGCTTAAGTTTGTGTCCAGTGAAGACATTCACTTGGTTGACATGACCACCATGGAGAAGAGCATTCCAGTCGGTGGTGGTGAGCTCGGAGCAAAGAGCTGGCCAGTTTCCTCATTCCCACAGCCAGGTTGTGCGTGTAGATTCCTCACCTCGTAATCCTAGGATTTTCACTGTCGTAAAAACAGCCTTGCGTTCAGACGATCCAACGTAGCCTTTATCTTTCTCTTTCAAAAGAACATATGACGATAAGAGTGGTAGAGCACTGCACTACTGTTCTACTGGCCCATACTAAGCAAGTTTAAGTCATATGCAACCTCACACACACATTTTTCCAACAGATGTACCATGAAAACTTTAGTGGCTGTGAGAGGAGTGTGTTCCGCTTATAGAGACAAGTCGCAGAAGTGTTTGTAAAGTTTTCCTCATATAACCTCGTAGCTCCGTGGTGTGGCATGTAATTTGCTGCAGGCCAGCAGCACGTTTTGAGCCACCGTTCATTCTTTTATTAGGTGATAGTCGTTCATTACAGGAGTTGCTGACGAATTCTTGTTATTTCCGTTAGGAAGGACCCTATTGCAGTGTCCCTAAGAGCTGTATTAATATTCTCTTAAGTTCTGATATCTTATTCCGATGTAGCTCTAGTAGAACCAGAAGGGAATGACTTAATTTCTCTGTATACGATGGACTCTTGTGTGAATAGTAGTGGTGGAGTCTGGTTTTAGAGAGACTGACACCCCTGATTTCCCTGGTAGAGTGAGTTTCTGTCAGTACTTCAGTTGTATCTATTCACCAGCGAGGATTGCATCCTTTTCTCGTGGCTACCTTCCTTGCTTTCCTCGTGGCTAGCTTCCTTGCTTTCCTCGTGGCTACCTTCCTTGCTTTCCTCGTGGCTACCTTCCTTGCTTTCCTCGTGGCTACCTTCCTTGCTTTCCTCGTGGCTACCTTCCTTGCTTTCCTCGTGGCTACCTTCCTTGCTTTCCTCGTGGCTACCTTCCTTGCTTTCCTCGTGGCTACCTTCTTTCCTTTCCTCGTGGCTACCTTTGCTTTCCTCGTGGCTACCTTCCTTGCTTTCATCTTGCTTAAGACGCTTTTCACGCTCGCACTTATTACATTCTGAGGACTTGATTTTTTAATTAAAAAGGTAAGCCTGAAAAACAGAATAATGGTGAGTGTTGATGTTAAAAGCTTGCTCACTCGTGTTTATATTTATTATACAATTATATTTTTAAGACGAAGATTCGCTGAGAAGATTCAAAATTTCCCAGTACCTTAAACACTTTTGAAACTTACTGAATTGTCTACATCCCAGACACATTTCTCATATGCATCTTCTTTGTACTGTCAAGTACATTGAATATCAATGGGTTCGCTTTTGTCTACAGTGTTAGAATTATTATGGAGTCCTATAAGAGTGAACGTAGTACCATCGTTGACATTGAAATCACTTGGTTACACTATATTTATAATGCATTCATGTGTTCTTAGAATATATTAATTAAGAAGAAAAATTAAGATTAAAGCTGAATATAAGGAAAACAGTCAACTGCTATTTTTTTTGACACCTTAGCACAGGGAAGTGCCAGAAATTTGCCTATTTCTAATGATATAGAAAACCTACTCATTCAGATATTTATCTGCACGGTTTTTTCTCTCGCTTTCCACAAACTAAAAGAGGTGTCATTTCGGACTCATTTCGTAGGGCATCCATATTTGCGACTCTCTGTTGGTAGACCGTGAGGCTGAATATATTGTCAACACATTTTCAATGCAACGTTGCTCGAAGAATTTTACATATTCTGTGCACTTCTCAGCTAGAGAAATTTTTGGGGGGTTAAAGAAAAGAAAAACATTGAAACTAGAAATTTAATTTGAGTTCCCGACTTGGATGAACTGAAACTCTGAAATATTTTTTTTCGTAAATTATATTATTTCCTTTAGCATTTCTAATACCATTAACATATGTAAGAAGAAGACTTTAAGATATCGAATTAAATTCTAGAATTTATATGATTCCGAGGACAGATTATGACAAGTTGGAAGCGAATAATTTGAAAGGTTGTCTATATTAATGATAATCAGTGAGTAATGAGGACAATAATATTGCCGAATTTTGATATTTATAGTGAACCACAAGTTTAGTTCCTCAACAGACATCTACTCTTCTTCTAATCATCTGCGTAGACTATCAAACATAGATGGATTAACTTCAACAATCGTAGAAATTGACGTGTTGCTAATGTTCGTGTGTTCCTCTTGCAAGGAACATGAATAAATGGGGTAAGAAGATACGCAAAACGCATGAGCCTTTCTCAAGACTAAGTTTCTTTATCACACCCGCGTCTCTCATCAGAGTCGGGTAACCCAGGAAAGAGGACACACTTTCACTATCACTCATTCCATCACTGTCTTGAGTTTGATCTGACAGTCTGAGAACTAACATATATTTTATATTCAGGGTTTGGGCTACTTGCCAGTATGTTTCATATGTTCACTTGTTTTATTTGTTAACATAGGCTATGGTTACACATCGAGTGGGTGATCATAGGCAATATTTCTTGCATAGGACTACTTTACCGATTTCATTATTTCAGCTTTGATTGTTATAGAACAGTAGCTCGTCAACAATATCTTCGTTTCCTTGGCTCATTAAGGTCGGGCAGGTACCCACATCTACTATGGTGTACAAGATCGAGCTCTAAGTCTATAGATCAAATGAATACTTGATACATCCGTCGATAGTCACTATGAGTTAGTCAAACTTTGAAAATAAACGAGATCTCCAGACTTCTCGGACAGCAATCTCCATTGGTACAAATGCGGTATCTCTTGGAACTGACATTTACCAGAGAATACAAAGTCAACCTAGTGTTACCTTTGTAGCACCTAGCCAAATTCTGGCTGGTAACAGATTTGTCATTTATGACTCTGGATTAGTTATTCACTGAAAGAAGCTTTTGGGAGTTTAAAATAGGGTTATAACTAAAAGAATTAATAATGACTAAAATAATTTTGACAACTTCACTGACTCAAAGAGAATTGTCTATTGCTATCAATATGTACAATGAAAAATGATCGAATTAGTCTCATACTCTCAAATAAGTGCATAGCTTCTGTAATTAATATGAATATTCATTATATCTGTATATTAACTTAAAATGTGCTCTTAAACACACTGACCAACGGAGAGGCAAAAGGTACAATTTGCTGGAGCAAAACAGCGACCAGTTCATCAAGCAGCAAAATACACGAATCAGACCTGAACAGCACAGCATCAGGCAAGAAGCAGACACACAGCTGACCTAAATGCAGACAAGCAAATGTCCCCCACAAAAGATAAAAAAAAAACAAGGTGTTGAATCTGAGTTAAGTAAATCCCAAATCCTAACCATTAGTAGTAGATGCCTGCCAGAACAAGTTAGATCGATAATTGGACTCGGCATCTGAATCAAAATGTGAAAAAATGTGAAAAAGTCTGTAATTCAAAATAACTGTCTGTGAGCATTGTTCCACAGAAGATAAGATGTATATCTCAGCTCAGCAAAAATATTATGCTCTACCACCGCAAAACTGACTCTCCATGGTAAGAGCAGAGAAGAGACGTTTCTCACTAAGAGGAATGAGGGGAGTTCCACAACAGCCAGGCAGCAAGAGATGGTAGTGCAGCCACTACAGGTGTGAAGGGTCAGATATGTTTCCAGCTTGACATATCACAGAATACAGACTAGCAAACAAGCAGTGTGGGAGTAACTAATCAAAACTCTTGAATCTGCAAACACAGTGTAATGTTTGAAATTTTCTGTGCATTAATGTAGCATATTTTCATTTTACCTACTAACTGAAATAACTTGTGCAGTATAATAGTGTATAAAAATTAACTTATAGATATATAATTGCCATTATTTTCTCTAAGGATGCAACAATAAAACCATGGGTTGGGTTTAAGCAAGCAGTTAAGTTAGTGTTTTTACACAAGTCTTATGACACTTCGTCTTCCTGTTTGGACCAGCCTACTGATACTATACCTTCTTGTTCTAACCAACTGATTAACACAGTACAAGTTGATTCCTATCAAAATGACTTGAGACCTAGGCAAGTGTTGGCTCAAACGACTGAAGTAGATGGAATACCTAATTTACTTAGTGTTCATTGAGAAGCTCTTTCCGCATACATCAACATCGTGTTGCCAAAGCATTGTATTCAAAGTCAAATAGAGAAGTTTTAAAATGACTGTTTTACCATTATAGATGTTTTCAATGCTAAGTCTGTGTAACGTATAATTAAGACTCACTGGCAATTTTTATTATTTTTACCTCGTATTTAATTGTTGTCATTTAATCTGTATGTGTTATCAAGACCTCAGAGAAAGGACGCAGCAAATATTGAATATATTATTTATTCATATAAATTTATATTGCTAAACTGATGATTTCATGCTTTATATTAATTGACTAATTATATTAGCTTACCTATGTAGGTAGGATGCAACAACACCTTACATTGTCCTAGCTGTTAGAGAGTTTTTTTTTTTTTTTTTGATTGGCTCCCAGCGCTTGCAAACTACCTGCCCACTTGTTTCGCAGTTGCTGTGAGGGATAAACTGGCATTGGAGCTTCAGGCCCTGCTTCCCTCTCTAACTGTTGCTCGTGGAGGCAATATTCTCTCTCTTGCTCTGGGAGAATGCTATTCTCCTCAGTTCGTGTCATTTAGACTGTTTTGGTGGAGTATATCTCCACTGGCGAGATAGGAGACATCTCACAACTCTGTTCACGGAGCATTATTTAGACTGCAATATTTGACGTTCTCTGAGTCTGTGTCGTGGAGACACTCTCCATATTTCTGGTCCTGAGTTCAGCTCTAGACCTACATTTTTCCTGGCATCTATGCACTGTCATAGTCGGGAAATTGGAATTACTGAACTCTGTTTCAGTAATTAGGGAGTTTTATGCCTTTGGTGTAGAATCTTTTGAAGGTCTGCAGTTAGAGTCGTTTTTGTCTCCATATTGTCTGACGGTGTGCTGTTAACTGTTGCTTCAAGCATAATTGTTGTTTGATGAATGATTCGTATTACAATCTGGATGATTAGAGCTTCAACTAGCCTGTTAATTACGATATTATTCTTAGCCCATCATCCAAACTGTAATAAGAATATTTGTCCGGGAGTACATAAATACACATTTTTTATCTTTACTAGTAAATTATAAAATAAGAGCATTATAAAAGACAACATAAAGTGTATTCTTTGGTTTCATTATCAGTTTACAATATCAGAAACACACCCGTGTCAACTATGATACACGACACCATTGTAACAGTGTCACACGACACCTTTCTCAGCGTTATAACACCATCTCAATTGTGTCCACATGACACTCTTGTCACCATGTAAATCTACACAACTTCGCTACCGTGTCCACATGACACCCTTATCTCCGCGTTATAACACATCGTGTCCACAAGACAACTTGCAGTGTCCGTCACCAACACCGTCGTGGGTGGGGGCAGCCGACTAAGTCCAGTCGCTGCCATCAGGAAACTATGTAGTCAGCAGGAAACTAAGTTACTCGATGCCATCAGGAAACTGTCCAATCGTAGTCAACAGGAAACTAAGTCAGAAGTGTATGTCAGCTCCTGCTCAGGGACTAGCTTATGGTACAGAGGCTTGTGTGTCAGAAGTGTATGCTGACTTCTGCTCAGGGACTAGCTTATACGACAGTAACCAACATGTCAGGAGGCGTATGCAAGCTTCTGCTAAGGGACTAGCTTATGATACAGGCTAGTGTGTCAAAAGGCGTCTGCAGGCTTCTGCTCAGGGACTAGCTTATGATACAGGCTAGTGTGTCAGAAGGCGTATGCAGGTTTCTGCTCAGTGAAGCCGAGGTGAACACTGAATGAGGCCGTCAGACTCAGTGAACAGTAGTGGACACACTGAATGAGGTTGGTTCACCAGCCTCGACATAGTGTGATGACGTCACACTGGGTACTGTTGTCTGGCAGCAGCACCAAAGTTCTCAATCAACCACTTCTCCAGTTGTCTCTTCTGGGTTCGTAACAGTCGTCATATTGTTTAAGCAAGCAGTTTGATTGTCATGATGGTCCAGAGGTTAGATTTAGGGACGTGTTGTTGTCAGTCACATTTTAAGCCTAAGTTGAATCACTAACCACATACTGAGCACTAACACATCACATCATTACGAGACGTTAAGATAAGATAAGATTTCGTTCGGATTTTTAACCCCGGAGGGTTAGCCACCCAGGATAACCCAAGAAAGTCAGTGCGTCATCGAGGACTGTCTAACTTATTTCCATTGGGGTCCTTAATCTTGTCCCCCTGTCATTCTCTGCTCAGGCGTTGTACTGAGCGGTTGTCAGCTGTTGCTCCTCAGTCCCGACACCTGGTGGAGGAGTGTTTACAACATCAACAACAATGGCGACTGCGTTTCGCCGCCGTGTTAATACTGTTTGTATTCAACTAACGCAGGGATCTATCACCGGCGAATCAGTAAATGTGTTACTGCCAGCAATCATTCGTGATACTTATGGCATTCAACGTGAATCCTTGTGTGGCGTCGCCTTGAATGGAACTACACGGATCTTCGTCAAGTTTTGTGACAGATGTACGAGAAGATTGTGACCCAGTACCAGGATATAAGTAAGCAAGTCACCCCAGCAGTTTCTGTCCAGTTGCATGACGTTTCACGATACTATACGTGGGTACGTGTGAGAAACGTGCCTTTTGAGGTCAATGAAGTTGATATACGTGACGTTTTTGAACGTTATGGGAAGATCCCCCTGGTCACCATGGGTAGGTGGTCTGACGGCCACTATAATGGCCTTCAGGAGGGGTCATTTACGTTGAAAATGTCCCTGCGTCAGCCGATTCCTTCGTACATTCAACTGGAGGAGTTTCGTTCCCAGGTGTACGTTACGTACCCTGGACAGAGAAGAACTTGCCGCCTCTGCGGCGCTCTGGATCACATAGCGGCTCAGTGTGTCCAGCGCCAGCCGCCATCGGGGCGTGGTCGTCGTCCTGACGGTGAGGTACCTCGTCAGGCTCTGGAAGAGGAGGTTGTCGAGACCTCGCCGCGTATGACATCATGGAGTGCTGAGGTTGATAGGGCCATGCTACTAGAGTCATCTTGTGTGACTCTACCTGGGACTGCCTCCCTTGACGAGGTGGAACATGTGAACAGTGAAATCCCTCTAACAAGAGAGGCAGGTGAGATGGAAGCCGACATTGTATCTGCGTTAAGTGACCTATTAGTATCGCATGAGTCTGATTCTGTGTTGTGTTCTGATGGGGGGAAATTACGTGCAGATGATGATGTTGATCAGATAGCTAAAGTGAGCGATTTGGAGAGTTCGAGTTTTCATACTGTTGAGGCAGAAATTCACAAGGAGAACACTCCAAGTACTGACATGTCTGAAGATGCTGTTTCTAGGAAGCGTGCGGCTACCCCGTCCGACTCCGATGATGTCTTGACCCCTGGACAACGTTCAGGGAAGAAGACATGGTCGGAAATCACGGGTGGGGGGAGGTCGCGCGAGTCCAGGACAGCAGGTAATATCACGGGGATTGCCAAAGGTGCGGGAAGTGCCTTGGGTGCTTGCCGGCACAAAGAGAAAAAGGGAGTGGTAGCCCCTAGAGGAAAGCCACCTTTAACACAGTTAGGTGTGTAACTATTAATGTTAATGGTTTGAAATCTGTCAGAAAGTGTGTGCAGGTGCGTGAGTGGTTGAATCGTTTTGCAGTGGATGTGTGTTTTTTGCAAGAACATAACCATAAAGTAGGAAGTTTGTTTGAGATGGATGGTTATGACATTTATGTGACTCGCTCCAGACGTCTGAAAGGTGGAGTGGCTGTGTTGATAAAAGCGACCAGCCCGTTTGTGCTGAGACGTTGGGAGGAAGGGGGAGAGGGTCGCGTGGTGCGAGTCGTGGGGGATTGGGGTAGTAGAAGAGTTGGTTTTGTAGGGGTATATGGGCCGGCTGAACATGAAGTTAATATTAAAAATACTTTTGTTAGAGATGTCTTGGTATATTATTTGAGGTCCCTGCCAGAAATTACAGTGGTAGGTGGTGACTGGAACTGTGTAGTGCGCCGTAAAGATGTTGAACCGAGGGGGGCGGGGTTCTGTTCGCTTGTTTTGGGTGACTTGTTGTCTGGTTTGGGGTTGGTTGATGTACGCGGAGGACGTGACTTTGGGATTGAGCATACTTTTGTGCGTAGAGGCTATGCAGCATGTTTAGATAGGGTGTATGTGTCTCGGCGGGTGGTCGTAATCAGTGTGCGTGTATTGAACGTCTTTTTCTCCGACCACCGGGGAGTTTTTGTGGAGCTCGACTGGGGAGGTCTCCCGCATCGTTTTAAGGGATACTGGAAACTGAATACGCGGATGCTACAAAGTGCGGATGAAAGGGAACTATTCGAGGACTTCTGGGCGTCTATGGGAGTAGACTCCTGGGAGGGATGGGATTTAGTACGACAGTGGGATGAGGTTGTGAAGCCTCGAATTAAGGATTTTTATGTGAATCGGTGTAAGGAGGCCACTCGCTTGGAGTATGGTTTTCAGAGGTACCTGGAGGGTCATCTACGACAATGTTATGAACAGGGAGAGGCATCTGGGGTTTACCCAGTGGATGAGATCGATGCTATTAAAGAACAAATCCAAGTATTGAAAAATAAGGTATTTGATGGGGCGCGCATTTCGAGTGGGGTGGAGGAGGCTTTGTGGGGTGACAAGCCGTCTGCTTGTGTCTTACAAAGTCAGACACAAAGGCGAAAAGCGACTGAAATTGTGAGTTTAGTGGTGCAGGAGGAAGTTGACGGGTATAGTGAGGGACAGGTCTTAACAACAACTGAGGGGATAAGTTTTTATGTCGATACTTGGAGTAAGATCCAGATGCAAAGTAAAGACGTGAGTGAGCATGGGATACAGGATTTGGGAAGAGGCGTACGATGCGAGTTAAATTATTATGATCGCCTTCTCACGGGTGGGCCTATATCTGAGGCAGAGGTGTGGGAGGCACTACAAGGAATGAGTAAGGGGAAGGCTCCAGGCATTGATGGCATCCCTTGTGAATTTTATATCAAACATTGGGAGGTAATACGGACTTTTATGGTTCGTTTACTCAATGCGATGAAGGAGGGGGCGTGTTAGGTCTGTCTCAGCGTACGGCGGTGTTGGTCTTAGTTAGGAAATGTGATGTGCCGTTAGCGATTAAGGACTACCGTCCCATATCGTTGATGTGTAGTGACTATAAACTATATGCGAAAATATTGATGAATAGAATTAAAAAAGTGTTTGATAAGGTAATCCATAAGAGTCAGTTTGGTGTGCCAGGTAGGTCAATGTATGATGGTCATGGGAATATCAGGGAGTTTGTTGAGGAATGCGGGGTGAGGGGTGGGGGTGGTATTTTGGCTTTAGACTGGCGAGCCGCTTTTGATAGTGTGGAAAGAGAGGTTCTGTGGAAATTTATGAGATGGCAGGGTTTTGGAAATGAGGTCATCATGTGGGCCCGTTCGTTGTACAATGGAGCGGGTTTTAAAGTACAAATTAATGGCAAGTTAGGTGTTTTTGTACACATGAGCAGGGGCATTCGTCAGGGATGCCCCATGTCTCAAATGTTTTTTACATGTATGCAGGACCCTTTTTACTGGGCTGTTTGTGGGCGGGGAATAGAGACATCGTGGGGTCTGAGTAGTGGTCGACCAACCCTTGTGGGTTATGTTAAGAACATAAGAACATAAGAACGAAGGAACACTGCAGAAGGCCTACTGGCCCATGCGAGGCAGGTCCAAGTCTCCTACCGGCTTAAGCCAATGCACCCAACCTAGTCAGGTCAGGTCACATTGACTTAAGGGAGGAACACGGCAACCGACCTGGTAGCACAAGCTATCAGGTCTAACTCACACCCACCCACATCCACTCATGTATTTATCCAACCTATTTTTAAAGCTACACAACGTTCTGGCCTCTATAACGGTACTTGGGAGTTTGTTCCACTCATCCACAACTCTATTACCAAACCAGTACTTTCCTATATCCTTCCTGAATCTGAATTTTTCCAACTTAAAACCATTGCTGCGAGTCCTGTCTAGGCTAGATATTTTCAGCACACTATTTACATCCCCTTTATTTATTCCTGTCTTCCATTTATACACCTCAATCATATCCCCCCTAATTCTACGTCTTTCTAGAGAGTGCAGATTCAGGGCCCTTAGTCTATCCTCATAGGGAAGGTTTCTGATACATGGGATCAACTTTGTCATCCTCCTTTGTACATTTTCCAGAGAATTTATATCCATTCTGTAATAAGGTGACCAAAACTGTGCAGCATAATCTAAATGAGGCCTAACCAAGGATGTATAGAGTTGAAGAACAACCTGAGGACTCCTATTATTTATGCTTCTTGATATGAAGCCAAGGATTCTATTAGCTTTATTGCGAACACTTATGCACTGTTGTCTTGGTTTCAGATTACTGCTAACCAGAACTCCTAAATCTTTTTCGCAATCCGTAATATTAAGATCTACATTATTTAGTTTATATGTGGCATGGTTATTGTCCTGTCCAACATTTAGAACTTTGCATTTGTCTATATTAAACTGCATCTGCCACTTCTCCGACCACTGCATCAGTCTATTCAAATCTTCCTGGAGTGCTCGAATGTCCTCGTCAGAATGAATTCGACGGCCTATTTTGGTGTCATCGGCAAACTTGCCGATGTCGCTCTTTATGCCCTCATCTATGTCGTTTATGTAGATTGTGAACAGCAGGGGGCCCAACACTGACCCCTGTGGAACACCGCTCGTGACACTTCCCCACTCTGATTTCTCCCCATTTATGCAGACTCTCTGCTGCCTATTTGTCAACCATGCCTCTATCCAGGAAAAAATTTCTCCTCCTATTCCATGTGCTTTAATTTTCCTCAATAGTCTCTGATGTGGGACCCTGTCAAAAGCCTTACTGAAGTCCATATACACAATATCATATTCATTACCATGATCTACCTCCTCAAATACCTTAGTGAAAAAAGTTAATAAATTCGTAAGGCAGGAACGCCCCTTTGTAAAACCATGCTGAGATTCGTTGATTAATTTATGCTTTTCAAGGTGGCTACGAACTGCCTCGGCAATTATTGATTCCATAAATTTTCCCACTATGGAGGTTAGGCTTATTGGTCTATAGTTCGAAGCTAAGGACCTGTCACCTGTTTTGAAAATAGGTATCACATTTGCCATTTTCCACTTATCTGGCACCATGCCAGTTTGTAGTGATATGTTGAAAAGATTAGCCAAAGGTGTGCTAAGCTCCTCTTTACATTCCTTTAGAACCCTTGCATACAGTTCACCAGGGCCTGGGGATTTGTTAGGTTTTAATTTATCTATTTGCCTAAGGACCATGTCACTTGTGTCCCTAATAGTGCACAGTTTATTATCGTCCTGTTCTACATAATTTATCATTACTGGAATATCGCTGGTATCCTCCTGTGTAAAAACTGAGAGGAAGTATGTGTTAAAAATTCTACACATTTCCTTATCACTGTCAGTGAGCTGACCCGAGGAACTTTTGAGTGGGCCTATCTTGTCCCTGATCTTACTTCTGTATACCTGAAAGAATCCTTTTGGGTTAGTCTTCGATTCTCTTGCAACTTTAACCTCATAATCTCTTTTTGCTTTTCTAATTCCCTTTTTTATTTCTCTCTTTAACTGAATATATCGATTTCTCAATTGCCCCTCTCCTCTTTTGATTTGCCTATATATGCCTCTCTTTTGACCAATCAGATATTTTAATCTATTGTTCATCCATTTAGGATCATTTTTGTTTGATCTGATTTCCCTATTTGGAACATAATTTGACTGAGCAGCTAGAACTATGCCCTGGAAAGCATCATATCGGCAACCATCACCACCTACCTGACCCTTAGTCAGGTCATTCCAGTTCAGCCCACCTAAGTAATTTTTCAGTCCTATGAAATCAGCCAAGCGAAAGTCAGGGACGGAGACTTGATTGCCATTATTAGGGGAATTCCATGATATATTAAAACTGAGTGATTTGTGATCACTTTCCCCAAGCTCATCATTAACCTCAAGATTATTAATTAGTGTTTCCCTACTGGCAAGAACCAAGTCAAGGAGGTTATTTCCCCTAGTTGGCTCTGTCACAAACTGTTTTAAAAAACAATCCTGGATCGTATCAAGAAAGTCACCTGACTCTAAATTTCCTGTCAAATTGCTCCAGTCAATCTGTCTATAGTTGAAATCTCCCATTAGCACAACATTTTCGTATGTAGATGCCTTACGAATTTCGTCCCATAGAAGTTTACTGCACTCCCTATCAAGATTTGGGGCCCTGTAAATCACACCCAAAATTAGTTTTTCTCGGCCCTCGAGAAGCTGTAACCAAACAGATTCAGTGGCTGACGCTTCTAATTTAATATCTTGTCTAACACAACAATTTAAATTGTCTCTGACATACATCGCTACTCCACCACCTTTCCTGTTGACCCTGTCAGTGTGGAATAATTTATAGCCTTGTATGTGACATTCAGAGGGCATCTCTCTATCTTTCAGATTGAGCCAGGTCTCTGTTATAGCAATAATATCTATGTTTCCTGCACTTGCAATTAATCTTAGCTCATCTATCTTATTTCTTACACTCCTGCTATTAGTATAGTAAACCTTAAGGGAGCTAGTCCCTTGCTGCCCTTTGCTGTCCCCCTTTGTTTGCTGACCTGATCTATTGTCTTTATTTATAACTTCATGCTGAATGCCTTTTATACATTTACTGTTTCCAACCCAAGTGTTGCAACCTGCTTGTTTCCCACACACACCCATACCTCTATCTTCCATCAGTTTAAAATCATAGGCATTTCACCAATGGCCTTCTCAATCGAGTCTGCAAGTGCTACCACCCCAGCCCCAGAGAGATGTACCCCATCCCTTGCATACATATCATGTTTGCCATAAAAGTTGTTCCAGTTGTCAATGAATGGGATTGCAAGTTCCTTGCAGTATCTGTCTAGCCAGCAATTTACACCAATTGCCCTAGACAACCATTCATTTCCTACTCCCCTTCTAGGCAAGATGCTACATATGATTGGGATCCCTCCCTTAGACTTAATGAAATCTATAGCTGACCTGTACTTATCTAGCAGCTCTTCTCTCCTACCCTTCCCAATATCATTTCCACCAGCACTGAGACAGATAATGGGCTTGCTCCCATTACCTGACATGATATTATCCAGCCTGTTGACAATGTCCCCAACACCAGCTCCAGGGAAGCACACTCTATCTCTCATCTTCTTATTCCTATTACAAAAAGCACGGTCAATGTATCTTACCTGAGAGTCACCAACCACAAGAATGCGCTTACCTCCATTAGCAGGGGCAGTAGTACCCTTACCTTCACTGGCCACTGAAGTACATTCATCCTGAAGAACAGAGAAGCGATTTCCTACCTTCAGATCTTCACTCTTAACTTTCCTTACTCTGATGCGCCTTCCATTACTGTGAACTACTCGCCACTTGTAGCAGGTGCTGGGCTGCACCTCACTGCTGGTAGCCGTTGCTGCCTCCCCAACTACAGCCTCCTCACAGCGAGAGACAGACTGCACCTCGCTGCTAGAAGCCTCATTCCCCACAACTCCAGCCACCTCACACTCTCTCCCAGACCCATTGAGGTGGACCTTCAGCCTCCTAATCTCCTCCTGGAGAAGCAAGACCTCCTCCTTCAACTCTCCAACCTCAATTTTTAAAACACTGCAGAAGCAAGCCATGCTTTGTAACCGTCCACACTAATCCCCAAAGCAGCTCAGGGTCTGTGACCTCACGTGACGACTGACCACTGAGTACTGATGTGTTGATGATACTACTGTGTTATTACGTTCACGGGAGCAATTGGGTTTTGTTGGGAGACTTGTTGACATATTTGGCAAGGCTACGGGGATGTGTGTTAATAGAGAAAAATCGAAAATTATGGAGTTGGGGGAGTGGGTGGGGGATGGGGTGGATGCAGAGGGGTGGACTGTGGTTGATCGTATCACTATATGTGGTATTCATTATATGCGGGAGGTCGATCAGATGAGGGCGTGCAATTCGGGGAGGGTTGTACATAGTGTCTTGGGGCGCTTAAATAGTCTACGGCCGCGACATTTAACCCTGCATCAGAGGGCGGTGGTCATTAATGTCCTGCTTTATAGCAAAGTATGGCACGTTGCTGCACTGTATCCTCTGTTGCAGGGGGACGTCAAACGTCTTTTGCATAGAATTTATCGATTTTTGTGGGGTTCAGGATGCGATTGGCTCACAAGAGCGGTGGTGGAGACACCACTGCATCAGGGAGGGTTGGGTCTCATTCCTCTAGAGGCTCGTGTCATGGCATGTTACGTGAAGCGTCGTTTTCTCCGACTGGGTGGGATGCATGGCGGGTTAAGCGAGTTGTATCACGACCTGCGCAGGTGGTGGAGAGGGAGGAATTTAATTTGGTGCGACGCGATGCTTCGCGTATTATTGAACATGAGGGACGTGCGCTGTGTAAAATTATGTACCTTAGAAAGGGCGGGTTGGGAGGTAGTCGTGGTGCGAGTTGAAGGAATGTATCCCATGTATGCGTGGGGTGATATATGGAGGCGAGTTCAACAGTTGCGGCTGCCTGCTCAAGTACGGGAAGTGGTTTTTAAATTTTTACATGGAATCTTGCCGTCTGGGGTGGTGTTGTATAATAGGCGTTTGGAGGAAGACTGGGGTTGTCCGGTGTGCGGGATGGAGGAATCTGCTTTTCATGTTGTGTATTTCTGTGAGACTTTAGGTATGGTACGAGAGTGGTTCAGTAGGGTTCTGCGTTTGGTAGGGGGGGGAGGTTTGTCGGTACTCCGGGCGTTGAGTTTTGATGTAGGTGGGGTTGACTTGCGTGTACAACGTGCGGTGTCGTATGTTGTGGCCGATTATATTTTCGTGTCATGGGCTATGAGGCACGTTGATGGTAACAGTAGAATTAGGGTGTTAGCAGGGACGATTTATAGGACAAAATGTCGAAATAGGTTGGTATATGAGGGGAGATGGGAGAGAGACTTCCCGCCTGAATATAAAGCCTTGGAGTTACGAGATTTGAGATAGTTGTGAGTGTTCAGTGGGTAATCTAACGGGCTGGTCAGCTGTGTCTAATTGTGTTTGTCAAGTGCGTGAATGTTTTGTGTTCTCAGAGTTTATGTGCGTCTCCTATGTAACGGTGATGACGAAATATCTTACGTGCTTTGTATATACAACTTTTAGGAATGTTTTCTCGTCTTTTATGCCTCAATTACAAGTCATTGGTGTACTTTTTGTATATGGTGTGCTTCCTAGCACAGTTGAAACGTTTTTCTTATTTCCGTTTATACTTTATGCCGTGTCCGTGTGCTTTTCAATAATATATGTATATATGCAAGTTTTCGTTTTCCTGTAAGCTGTGATGGAGCTTGAACTATATGTGGAGGTAGTATTTTTCAATGTGTGCATCTTGTCAGTGTATAAGTTCACTTATAGCTGCTGTCGCCCAAATTAATGTATTGTTGTGCACTTTAAGGCACCTGAGTTCTTAGATTAAGTCTTGGATACGTTGTGTGTTGGCAGGCGGAAGCCACGCCTAGTAATATGCCAGATGAAGTATCACGTTGTATAATACGTGGTTGCTTGTGTATGTGTGTAATTCTGTGTGCTTGTTTTGTCACATTGTTTATTTGTATAGTGTTTATTTTCCTGTGTTTTGACTTTATTATTTATTTATATAAGAATCTAGTTAGTGCCTGGTATCTCGTTGACATATTATTTTATGCACCCATAACTATTTTGTACCTGAGTTTTCAATAAAATAAAAAAAAAATTCTTATTGTATAGGGGTTAATTTTGGGAAGAGCATGTACTTGTTTTTAACTGAGATTGTGATGTAGGTCATTACTCTGATTATATACTGTGAAGGTTGTGAACCTTTGTCATATGTCAGTCACAGTATGTTAACTATACAAATCTGAAAGGTTTATATAATTTATATTTTATATAGTTTATATAGTTATAGTTTATATTGTTTATATTATAGTAGTATGTTATATGGAAAATTTGGTGAATGTATATGAGTAACCTCTTTTATGTCCATTACAATGTGTTGTTAAAACTTGTTAGTGTATGTTGTGTAGGATTGTTAGTGTATGTTGTGTAGGATTGTTAGGGTATGTTGTGTAGGATTGAGGATTCTACTGTACCCATTTTATATCTTTATTTAATATTAAGCTGTAAAGTTTTTTTTTTTTAAATAAAATATAAAAAAAAAATCTTGTCCCCCAGGATGCGACCCACACCAGTCGACTAACACCCAGGTACCTATTTGCTGCTAGGTGAACAGGACAACAGGTGTAAGGAAACGTGTCGAAATGTTTCCACCCGCCGGGAATCGAACCCGGGCCCTCCGTGTGTGAAGCGGGAGCTTTAGCCACCAGGCCACCGGGCCCCCAACGTTACTTGTTGAGAGTAGTACAGTACCTTAAATGTGCCCTTAGCACCGTAATTTAACTTTGAATATTAACACCTAGACAACTTTGTTATTAAAAATCTCAACTTTGATTTAGTTGGTTTGTATTCATTCAGTTGCAATCCATAAAGCGCTATTGAGAAGCCACATAGTTTACGGGATAACTGCACTAGAATACTCTGTAACAAACTGTTGAAAAACCTGAAACACCCTAGACACTAGAGGGGGATCAATAAGTTGTCCTAGTGTTCTCTAGAGATATTTATACTTTATTGATGTCGTATTTTATATCACGTGTGAAGTTTTTGCTTTTTATGTTTTAACATGAGTGATTCTTGATGTCTTTGCGACGGTGTATCTAAGCAGATTGTAGCCTGCCTCTGCAACTGCTTATTTCCTTTGTCCTTTAAATATTTTACTGAAGAATTCTTAGAACACTTTAATAAGACATCGCTTGATCTATCAGCATTTTTACTTCCTTTGCATTGTATAGAATCGCGCATAACAGATGCAAGATGCAGTCCATTTGATTCGTGTTTCCATGACGAGATCATCTTGCATGTTGCAATGGCCAGCTGTCAGTTACAACTGAATTACCTAGCTCCTAACTCTCACTGGCAGTGATATCATAGGCTTCCTGAACACCTGTGATGTGTGTAGTGCTGGCCTTTCCCTTCACACTGAGACAACCACTGCCACTATCATCACCACTGCCATCATCAACACCGTTACTACCACCGCCAGCATCACCACCAGCATGACCATCACCACCATCAATACCACCATCACCACCACCACAACAATTACCAGCCTCATTACCATCATCACTACCACCACTATCACCACCACCATTGCCACAATCACCATCACCAGCATCACCACCACCATCGCCACTACCACCATCACCTCTACTACCACTATCACCACTACTATCACCACAACCACCACTGACACCAACACTACCACCACCACCACTTTCACCACAACCACTACTGACACCAACACTACCATCACTACGACTACCATCACCACAACCACCACCAGCACCATCACCACCACTACCATCACCACCACAATCACCCCACCATCATCACCATCGCCCCACCACCACTACCACCAGCATGACCTCTACGACCACTATCATCACTACCATCACCACTACCACCATCAACACTTCCAACACCATCACCAGCACCACTACTGCTGTCAACATAACCTCCAAGGAAGCAGAAGTTTTAAAATTTGCTGCGGCTTCTGTTCATTTCCTTGAGCGCCAGGATGTTTTTTTTATGTTTTAGAGAAGAAAACATAATCCAACTGAGTGTGTTTACCTACATTATACAAACTTAAAAATATTCTCACAACTTGACAAACTTCTCAACCTTTCAGAATCATACATAAAAACACAGAGAGGTCTTAACTGTGGTTATGTTTCCCACAACATTACCTTTATAATAACAAAAGACGTTAATTCCATGGATTTCCAGACAATGAGAGACATTCACCATCATTCCTTCAGTCGATGTGCTACCAGACTTTTGCACACACGACACTTCAGACCTCCGAACTTCAATATACCCACCGATCCATGTACTTGCAGCAACTGTAATTCACCTCTCAAGTTCTCAATGTCCAGAGAATCAATTTCCTTGAATTCTTTCATAAATGTTTATATTCCAACAGCATATCAAATCCGAGAAACCACTTGTCTCTACTCAGCACTCGGCTCCAACATGTTCGCACATGTTAAGTACACATTATATTGATTTATGTCTGTTTGAATTGTACTGCTGTCATGTTAATTGTTTTTCTGCTTATGCCTGTTGCTGTGCCTATGTTCTTCTTTGAATGTGCCAAGACTGAGTTAGTAATGATAATACTAATACTAATAATAATAATAACAAATGTCATATATATATATATATATATATATATATATATATATATATATATATATATATATATATATATATATATATATATATATATATATATATATATATATATGTATGTATATATATATGTATATATATATATATATATATATATATATATATATATATCTATATATATTTATATGTATATATGTGTATTTTTATATATATACTCTATATATATATATATATATATATATATATGTATATATATATGTATATATATATGTATATATATATATATATATATATATATATATATATATATATATATATATATATATATATATATATATATATATATGTATATATATATATATATATATATATATATATATATATATATATATATATATATATATATATATATATATATATATATATATATATATATATGTATATATATATATATATATATATATATATATATATATATATATATATATATATATATATATATATATATATATATATATATATATATATATATATATATCCTGCTTTGTGAGGAAGGCATTCAAACAGGAGGAGGCTGAAATTAATCCTCGAGATCCCACTGCCATGAGTGTCCTCGGATCACGAGAAAAACATGTAGATCAGCTGCATGCGTGATTCTTGTAGGATCAGTGGCGCAGTGGTAAGGTGATGCGTATGTTGTGCTGTCTCTGGCGGTACAAGGTTCGTAGGGTCGAGTCCTGGCCTACTGCAGTTTGGTAAATGATATATATATATATATATATATATATATATATATATATATATATATATATATATGTATATATAAATAATCTTGGGTCTAGCTCAGTGGTAAAGTACTGTGGACTTCGTTACAGTGTTAGCAGGTTAGTGTCCTCCTGTGGATTTATGAAGGATTAGGTTAATCATAGAACTGATGAGGGAAAAAAGGTGAGTGGTGCGTTGAGGTATATGTGGAGACAAAATACGTTATCTATGAAAATATAGTAGTACCAACTCTCTTATATGGGTGTGAAGCTTGGGTTGTGAATGCAGCAACGAGGAGGCGGTTGGAGGCAGTGGAGATGTCCTGTCTAAGGGCAATTTGTGGTTTAAATATTATGCAGAAAATTCGGAGTGTGGAAATTAGGAGAAGGTGTGGAGTTAATAAAAGTATTAGTCAAGAGGGCAGAAGAGGGGTTGTTGAGGTGGTTTGGTCATTTAGAGAGAATGGATCAAAATAGAATGACATGGAGAGCATATAAATCTGTAGGGGAAGGAAGGCGGGGTAGGGTCGTCCTCGAAAAGGTTGGAGGGAGGGGGTAAAGGAGGTTTTATGGGCGAGGGGCTTGGACTTCCAGCAAGCGTGCGTGAGCGTGTTAGGAGTGAATGGAGACAAATGGTATTTGGAACCAGACGATCTGTTGGAGTGTGAGCAGGGTAATATTTAGTGAAGGGATTCAGGGAAACTGGTTATTTATATATAGTGTTGTTCATGTCAGTGTTGTTCATGTCAGTGTCGTTCATGTCAATGTCGTTCATGTAAGTGTTGTTCATGTCAGTGTTGTTCATGTCAGGTTGTTCATGTCAGTGTTGTTCATATCAGTGTTGTTCATGTCATTGTTCATGTCAGTGTTGTTCATGTCAGTGTTGTTCATGTCAGTGTTGTTCATGTCAGTGTTGTTCATGTCAGTGTTGTTCATGTCAGTGTTGTTCATATCAGTGTTGTTCATGTCAGTGTTGTTCATATCAGTGTCGTTCATGTCAGTGTCGTTCATGTCAGTGTTGTTCATATCAGTGTTGTTCATGTCAGTGTTGTTCATGTCAGTGTTGATCATGTCAGTGTTGTTCATGTCGGTGTTGTTCATGTCGGTGTTGTTCATGTCAGTGTTGTTCCTGTACAACACTGACTGTTAATGTAAAGATGAATATCAGCATTGTTCTTGGTTGCGTTCATTCATCATAGTGAACATGAATGTTGTTCTTGTATGTGTTCATTCATCATAGTGAACATGAATGTTGTTCTTGTATGTGTTCATTCATCATAGTGAACATGAATGTTGTTCTTGTATGTGTTCATTCATCATAGTGAACATGAATGTTGTTCTTGTATGTGTTCATTCATCATAGTGAACATGAATGTTGTTCTTGTATGTGTTCATTCATCATAGTGAACATGAATGTTGTTCTTGTATGTGTTCATTCATCATAGTGAACATGAATGTTGTTCTTGTATGTGTTCATTCATCATAGTGAACATGAATGTTGTTCTTTAATGGGTTCATTCATCATAGTGAACATGGATGTTGTTCTTGTATGTGTTCATTCATCATAGTGAACATGAATGTTGTTCTTGTATGTGTTCATTCATCATAGTGAACATGAATGTTGTTCTTGTATGTGATCATTCATCATAGTGAACATGAATGTTGTTCTTGTATGTGTTCATTCATCATAGTGAACATGAATGTTGTTCTTGTATGTGATCATTCATCATAGTGAACATGAATGTTGTTCTTGTATGTGTTCATTCATCATAGTGAACATGAATGTGGTTCTTGTATGTGTTCATTCATCATAGTGAACATGAATGTTGTTCTTGTATGTGTTCATTCATCATAGTGAACATGAATGTTGTTCTTGTATGTGTTCATTCATCATAGTGAACATGAATGTTGTTCTTGTATGTGATCATTCATCATAGTGAACATGAATGTTGTTCTTGTATGTGTTCATTCATCATAGTGAACATGAATGTTGTTCTTGTATGTGTTCATTCATCATAGTGAACATGAATGTTGTTCTTGTATGTGTTCATTCATCATAGTGAACATGAATGTTGTTCTTGTATGTGATCATTCATCAAAGTGAACATGAATGTTGTTCTTGGTGATGATAGCCATGATTATAGGATATTCATATGTATAGAGATGCTCAAATATTCATAAATACATGTATAGATTTAAAAGCTATACATTAATACATATATAAATAACGCGCACATACGAGACTGACTCGTAGGAATACTTTTCAGTAAGTTTTGAACCATTAAATAGTAACAAGGAAACTTAACAGTTTAATAATGACGATGATAATATAATCAGCAGGAACTACGTCCTGACACCAATCTTTCCAGGTGGTGACCCGTCACTGTCTCCTGAAGGTGTGTCCATGTTTGTACACGTGACTTACATGTGTGTGTACTCACCTAGTTGAGGTTGCGGGGGTCGAGTCCGAGCTCCTGGCCCCGCCTCTTCACTGATCGTGTGTGTGTGTGTGTGTGTGTGTGTGTGTGTGTGTGTGTGTGTGTGTGTGCGTGTGTGTAGGGTGGAGGAAGAAGTGTGAGGTATAGGTACGTGTGTATTTGTTTATATACTAGTAATATCGAAAGGAGAGGATAACATGCATTGTTGAATAAATATACGTGTATGTTAGATACCCATGATTGTGTTTGTGTGTGTGTTGCTTTATTCGTGCTTCTGTATGTATGATGTGTGTGTAGGATTTGTATGTGGAAATCCAGAATTTAGTGAATAGAAGAATGTGTGCTTGAGAACCATAGTGTACCATGACAAAAAAGATCAACAACAAGAAAAAAACGATAACTAATAACAATTAATTACAGTTATCGTGCAGGGAACACAAAGGTTCACACACCGACACTAATTTACGCACATAAAAGCGCTAACAAATACACTTATTCGAATAAATAATTGAATAATGTAATAATTGACATAGGTACAATATTAAATATAAATATATGTTCCAAATTTTCATTGAGTGGCCAGTTCTTGGTGGGCGAACTGTGATAGAGATCTCTCTCGTCTCAGGTAGTCGACGTTCGAGTCTGTCCAGGAGGATGTTATTACAAAGCGCAGATTATCTGCGTGTCCTCCTCTGTAATAACGTCTTCCTCTGTATACTGATATTAATACACTTGTGTAGTAATATCATATATGGACAGTGCTTCAAGGCTGGCTAAAACTGCTGACCTCAGGGAAGTTGTGAAGGGTGTATGGATGAACACTTGGAACTATGGACCTGGGGTGGGACTGCTGACCTCTGGGAGGTGGTGAAAGGTGTGACCTGGAACCACGGACCTGAGGTGGGACTTGCTGACATCAGGGAAGTGGTGAAGGGTGTATGGATGAACACTTGGAACCACGGACCTAGGTTGGGACTGCTGATCTTGGAGGTGGGACTGGGTTAGGCATCAAAAATACGAAGAGAGTTTCCAGGGTTTCAGAGGAAGGGAAGACGTCCGGGGGCCCACGGATAGATTCCTGGACTCATGAACCTGGGGAAGGTAGGATAGAATAGGACAGGAAGTGGGGAAGGGAGAATATCTGAGGGGACACAGATAGATTCCTGGACACATGAACCTGGGGAAGGTAGGATAGAATAGGACAGGAAGTGGGGAAGGGAGAATATCTGAGGGGACACAGATGGACTCCTGGACACATGAACCTGGGGAAGGTAGGATAGTATAGGACAGGAAGTGGGGAAGGGAGAATATCTGAGGGGACACAGATGGACTCCTGGACACATGAACCTGGGGAAGGTAGGATAGAATAGGACAGGAAGTGGGGAAGGGAGAATATCTGAGGGGACACAGATGGACTCCTGGACACATGAACCTTGGGGAGATAGGATAGTATAGGACAGGAAGTGGGGAAGGGAGAATATCTGAGGGGACACAAATGGACTCCAGGACACATGAACCTGGGGAAGGTAGGATAGTATAGGACAGGAAGTGGGGAAGGGAGAATATCTGAGGGGACACAGATGGACTCCTGGACACATGAACCTAGGGAAGATAGGATAGTATAGGACAGGAAGTGGGGAACGGAGAATATCTGAGGGGACACAGATGGACTCCTGGACACATGATCCTGGGGAAGGTAGGATAAAACAGGACAGGAAGTGTGGAAGGGAGAATATCTGAGGGGACACAGATGGACTCCTGGACACATGAACCTGGGGAAGGTAGGATAGTATAGGACAGGAAGTGGGGAAGGGAGAATATCTGATGGGACACAGATGGACTCCTGGACACATGAACCTGGGAAAGGTAGGATAGTATAGGACAGGAAGTGGGGAAGGGAGAATATCTGAGGGGACACAGATGGACTCCTGGACACATGAACCTGGGGAAGGTAGGATAGAACAGGACAGGAAGTGTTGAAGGGAGAATATCTGAGGGGACACAGATGAACTCCTGGACACATGAACCTGGAGAAGGTATGATAAAACAGGACAGGAAGTGTGGAAGGGAGAATATCTGAGGGGACACATGAACCTGGACACATGAACCTGGGGAAGGTAGGATAGTATAGGACAGGAAGTGGGGAAGGGAGAATATCTGAGGGGACACAGATGGACTCCTGGACACATGAACCTGGGGAAGGTAGGATAGAATAGGACTGGAAGTGGGGAAGGGAGAATATCTGAGGGGACACAGATGGACTCCTGGACACATGAACCTGGGGAAGGTAGGATAGTATAGGACAGGAAGTGGGGAAGGGAGAATATCTGAGGGGACACAGATGGACTCCTGGACACATGAACCTGGGGAAGGTAGGATAGTATAGGACAGAATATCTGACACAGCTGGACTCCTGGACACATGAACCTGGGGAAGGTAGGATAGTATAGGACAGGAAGTGGGGAACGGAGAATATCTGAGGGGACACAGATGGACTCCTGGACACATGAACCTGGGGAAGGTAGGATAGAATAGGACTGGAAGTGGGGAAGGGAGAATATCTGAGGGGATACAGATGGACTCCTGGACACATGAACCTGGGGAAGGTAGGATAGTATAGGACAGGAAGTGGGGAAGGGAGAATATCTGAGGGGACACAGATGGACTCCTGGACACATGAACCTGGGGAATACTTAGATGCAAGATCAATGAGTGAGGGGACACAGACGGACACATGAACCTCGGGAAAGCATCAAAAACTGCCCTCCACGTGACAAAATAATAATAATTATAATAATGATATAATGCGGGATGGATCCATGAGAACGTTTCCTGACACCTGCTGTTCCTGTTCACTTAGCATTAAGTAGGTACCTGGGTGTTCTATACAGTATGTGTTTCTATTCAGTATGTCAGTAATGTCAGCTAGGTCTGTACTTGAAGAAAAATAAGATAATTATTATATAATAATTTACATAGATTCATCAAGGTAAGCTAGCCTATACGTGAGGCTTCACTCTGTTCAAACATAAGTGACATTACACATCGTTATCAAAGACTCACACATCACTATCTAAGACTCAGTGACATCACTAATCGTTATCCAAGACTCAGTGACATCACTCGTCGTTATTTAAGACTCAATGACGTCACTCATAGTTATCTAAAACTCAGTGGCATCACTCATCGTTATCTAAGACTCAATGGCATCACTCATCGTTATCTAAGACTCAGTGACATCACTCATCGTTATCTAAGACTCAGTGACATCGTTGTGTAAATATATCAGAAGAGTGATTCTTAAGTTATGGAACTGATCCCAACAATTCCAAGTGTTTTTACTATTTTACTATAGAAACAAGTTTGCCTGCACACAGTCTACACTTAATGGGTAATATCAGAAGCGGTAGACTTAATTATATATATATATATATATATATATATATATATATATATATATATATATATATATATATATATATATATATATATATATTATATTTTATATATATATATATATAAATTTTATATATATACATAAATATTTTATATATATATATATATATATATATATATATATATATATATATATATATATATATATATATATATATATATATATATATATATATATATATATATATATATATATATATATATATATATATATATACAAAACAACCACTCTGAAAGAATAGAGAAATTCCGTCCTGCCAAGTGAGTGTAAAACGAAAGCCTGTGATTGTTTTACATGATGGTAGGATTGCTGATGTCTTTTGTCTGTCTCATAAATATGCAAGATTACAGGTATGTCTTGCTACTTCTACTTACACTTAGGTCACACTACACATACATATACACATTTATTTATACACACTCATCTGAGTTTTCTTTGATTTTATCTTAATAGTTCTTGGTCTTATTAATTTTCCTTTTATATCCATGGGGAAGTGGAATAAGAATCTTTCCTCCGTAAGCCATGCGTGTTGTAAAAGTCAACTAAAATGCCGGGAACAATGGGCTAGTAACCCCTTTTCCTGTAAAGATTACTAAAAAGAATAAGAAGAAGAAAATTGTCAAAGTGGGAAGTCTGAATGTGCGTGGATGTTGTGCAGATGATAAGAAAGAGATGATTGTGGATGTTATGAATGAGAAGAAGCTGGATGTCCTGGCTTTAAGTGAAACAAAGCTGAAGGGGGTGGGAGAGTTTCAGTGGAGAGGAATAAATGGGATTAGGTCAGGGGTTTCAAATAGAGTTAGAGCTAAAGAAGGAGTAGCAATAATGTTGAAGGATAAGCTATGGCAGGAAAAGAGGGACTATAAATGTATTAATTCAAGGATTATGTGGAGTAAAATAAAGATTGGATGTGAAAAGTGGGTTATAATAAGCGTGTATGCACCTGGAGAAGAGAGAAGTGTAGAGGAGAGAGAGAGATTTTGGGAAATGTTGAGTGAATGCGTGGGGAGTTTTGAATCAAGTGTGAGAGTATTGGTGGTTGGGGATTTCAATGCTAAAGTGGGTAAAAATGTTATGGAGGGAGTAGTAGGTAAATTTGGGGTGCCAGGGGTAAATGTAAATGGGGAGCCTTTAATTGAGCTATGTGTAGAAAGAAATTTGGTAATAAGTAATACATATTTTATGAAAAAGAGGATAAATAAATATACAAGGTATGATGTAGCACGTAATGAAAGTAGTTTATTAGATTATGTATTGGTGGATAAAAGGTTGATGGGTAGGCTCCAGGATGTACATGTTTATAGAGGGGCAACTGATATATCGGATCATTATTTAGTTGTAGCTACAGTTAGAGTAAGAGGTAGATGGGAAAAGAGGAAGGTGGCAACAACAAGTAAGAGGGAGGTGAAAGTGTATAAACTAAGGGAGGAGGAAGTTCGGGTGAGATATAAGCGACTATTGGCAGAAAGGTGGGATAGTGCAAAGATGAGTAATAGGGGGGTTGAAGAGGGTTGGAATAGTTTTAAAAATGCAGTATTAGAATGTGGGGCAGAAGTTTGTGGTTATAGGAGGGTGGGTGCAGGAGGAAAGAGGAGTGATTGGTGGAATGATGAAGTAAAGGGTGTGATAAAAGAGAAAAAGGTAGCTTATGAGAGGTTTTTACAAAGCAGAAGTGTTATAAGAAGAGCAGAATATATGGAGAGTAAAAGAAAGGTAAAGAGAGTGGTGAGAGAGTGCAAAAGGAGAGCAGATGATAGAGTGGGAGAGGCACTGTCAAGAAATTTTAATGAAAATAAGAAAAAAATTTTGGAGTGAGTTAAACAAGTTAAGAAAGCCAAGGGAAAATATGGATTTGTCAGTTAAAAACAGAGTAGGGGAGTTAGTAGATGGGGAGATGGAGGTATTAGGTAGATGGCGAGAATATTTTGAGGAACTTTTAAATGTTAAGGAAGAAACAGAGGCAGTAATTTCATGCACTGGTCAGGGAGGTATACCATCTTTTAGGAGTGAAGAAGAGCAGAATGTAAGTGTGGGGGAGGTGCGTGAGGCATTACGTAAAATGAAAAGGGGTAAAGCAGCTGGAACTGATGGGATCATGACAGAAATGTTAAAAGCAGGGGGGGATATAGTGTTGGAGTGGTTGGTACTTTTGTTCAATAAATGTATGAAAGAGGGGAAGGTACCTAGGGATTGGCAGAGAGCATGTATAGTCCCTTTATATAAAGGGAAAGGGGACAAAAGAGACTGTAAAAATTATAGAGGAATAAGCTTACTGAGTATACCAGGAAAAGTGTACGGTAGGGTTATAATTGAAAGAATTAGAGGTAAGACAGAATGTAGGATTGCTGATGAGCAAGGAGGTTTCAGAGTGGGTAGGGGATGTGTAGATCAAGTGTTTACATTGAAGCATATCTGTGAACAGTATTTAGATAAAGGTAGGGAAGTTTTTATTGCATTTATGGATTTAGAAAAGGCATATGATAGAGTGGATAGAGGAGCAATGTGGCAGATGTTGCAAGTATATGGAATAGGTGGTAAGTTATTAAATGCTGTAAAGAGTTTTTATGAGGATAGTGAGGCTCAGGTTAGGGTGTGTAGAAGAGAGGGAGATTATTTCCCGGTAAAAGTAGGTCTTAGACAGGGATGTGTAATGTCACCATGGTTGTTTAATATATTTATAGATGGGGTTGTAAAGGAAGTAAATGCTAGGGTGTTCGGGAGAGGGGTGGGATTAAATTTTGGGGAATCAAATTCAAAATGGGAATTGACACAGTTACTTTTTGCTGATGATACTGTGCTTATGGGAGATTCTAAAGAAAAATTGCAAAGGTTAGTGGATGAGTTTGGGAATGTGTGTAAAGGTAGAAAGCTGAAAGTGAACATAGAAAAGAGTAAGGTGATGAGGGTGTCAAATGATTTAGATAAAGAAAAATTGGATATCAAATTGGGGAGGAGGAGTATGGAAGAAGTGAATGTTTTCAGATACTTGGGAGTTGACGTGTCGGCGGATGGATTTATGAAGGATGAGGTTAATCATAGAATTGATGAGGGAAAAAAGGTGAGTGGTGCATTGAGGTATATGTGGAGTCAAAAAACGTTATCTATGGAGGCAAAGAAGGGAATGTATGAAAGTATAGTAGTACCAACACTTTTATATGGGTGTGAAGCTTGGGTGGTAAATGCAGCAGCGAGGAGACGGTTGGAGGCAGTGGAGATGTCCTGTTTAAGGGCAATGTGTGGTGTAAATATTATGCAGAAAATTCGGAGTGTGGAAATTAGGAGAAGGTGTGGAGTTAATAAAAGTATTAGTCAGAGGGCAGAAGAGGGGTTGTTGAGGTGGTTTGGTCATTTAGAGAGAATGGATCAAAGTAGAATGACATGGAAAGCATATAAATCTATAGGGGAAGGAAGGCGGGGTAGGGGTCGTCCTCGAAAGGGTTGGAGAGAGGGGGTAAATCAGGTTTTGTGGGCGAGGGGCTTGGACTTCCAGCAAGCGTGCGTGAGCGTGTTAGATAGAAGTGAATGGAGACGAATGGTACTTGGGACCTGACGATCTGTTGGAGTGTGAGCAGGGTAATATTTAGTGAAGGGATTCAGGGAAACCGGTTATTTTCATATAGTCGGACTTGAGTCCTGGAAATGGGAAGTACAATGCCTGCACTTTAAAGGAGGGGTTTGGGATATTGGCAGTTTGGAGGGATATGTTGTGTATCTTTATATGTGTATGCTTCTAAACTGTTGTATTCTGGGCACCTCTGCAAAAACAGTGATAATGTGCGAGTGTGGTGAAAGTGTTGAATGATGATGAAAGTATTTTCTTTTTGGGGATTTTCTTTCTTTTTTGGGTCACCCTGCCTCGGTGGGAGACGGCCGACTTGTTGAATATATATATATATATATATATATATATATATATATATATATATATATATATATATATATATATATATATATATATATATATATATATATATATATATAAACTAAAAGCACTTAAAGGTTTCTCTTCAGGAAATCCTGATAGAGTAACTGGTGAGTGGACCATAAAGACGCAACTGATGGCTGGGTCTGGTAACCCAGAACTAACTTTGACGTTGACAATAGCATCAAACTTTTAAATTTTTTTATGCCACAGTGTGGCCTTGTATCTCAGCGCAGTAACAACATATATCGAAAATATTGTGAGTGGATTGTGTATGAGTAATTACACCCAAATAACATGAGTCTGAATGAGGATAAAATACAACACTTTACCTCCCGATGATCCAACTTGACCACCAACCTTCCTACCTTCTTTTATACTGTTTTTTTTTCTCTTGGGAGGGAGGGTTGCATTGTTTTGCAATATTTTGTTTTGTCATACATTTTATTATGTAATATGTTACATTATGTTAATAAGCTATTAACATAACATGGAGATAAATGCTATACATGATGGAAAATAATACTCACATGCAATATAATGCGATTTTTATTGACAACGTTTCGCCCACTGTTGCGCCGTCTATACACCCTCGTTTATTTCCTTTATTAGCTAAATTGGAAATGAACGTCCTTGTATTATTATTACTTGTTTGTACAATTATTTCTGTATGTGACCAATATGTATTTATATGTATTTGTCTTCTGTGGCGATAAGTCTTGAGTTTCTGTAGATACATAGTCCTCCCCACCAACTCCATTGCCAAACATGTTTCCAACATCTTTTCCAATACATCATTCCAAGTACCACGACCATCAAGGACATCACCAGTAGTAGACAGGACAAGCTTCCATCCTCTGCAGGGGTATACATAATCCCTTGTAATGACTGCAACAAATTATACGTGGGCGAAACATCAAGAGACCTCCAAACACGTATTTCAGAACACCAATACGCAAGCAGAACTGACGATACAAGGAATGCCTGTGTACAACATCGCAATTCACACAACCATTTAATTAACTACAGAAACTCAAGACTTATGGCCACAGAAGACAACACTCAATACCGAAGAATCCTGGAATCATCGCTTATCTCTATAACCAACAATTTCAACCAGAACAATGGCTTCTATAACATAGCTGAACCACTTGCCAAGAAACTTCTTCATCGCTATCCCACATAAGAACATAGAACACTGCAGAAGGTCTACTCACAACTTGTCCAATACCCCCGCCAAGCTACCCAAGACTCTATAACCCAACCCAGTGGATCATCAGATGCAGCATTCTCCACCTGACCTCAACATTTTGAACCTGACTATAAATGCTCCCGTACCTTCCACCCCAAGTAGATCTGTTTGTGACTTGAAAAAGCCCACTGTGTGGGTGAAACGTTGTCAATAAAGGATCACATTAAATTGCTTATGTGTTTATGCTTCCATATTGTCGGTATTTTATACCATTTATTTTCATCGTTACCCCCACTGTTGTTACTCCCACTGTTACCCCCCACTGTTGTTACCCCCACTGTTACCCCCACTGTTGTTACCCCCCACTGTTGTTACCCCCACTGTTGTTACCCCCCACTGTTGTTACCCCCCACTGTTGTTACCCCACACTGTATATTTGGTTAGGTGTTTGCCGGGTCAGTGTCACGTGATCTACCCAACGTCCAAGCTAGGTGTTCGTCTTGGAGCAGAGTGAATTTACCAGCCGACTAGTCAACACTCCTTCATTGGTCTTATTAGACACTTGTTAATTGCTCTTCCTCACCATAGTATATTCTGGGCAATACTTGTTCTCTGTCTGATTCCTCTAGTTATAAAACTAGTTAATTATAGAGAAGATTGTATTTATGTGTAATTAGTCTGATATAAAGTCTCTTTGTGAAACAAAGCTTTAAGACATTATACGGGAAAATACGGTAAAAGATTCCCTGTTGTATATACTTCTTATCAGTATAAACAGAAAATGTATAAAGTTACATGCCTGACATTTTATAATATCTATGAAATTACTTCATTAAACTGAGATTGTACTTGAAGTTTATTTCCATCCCAAACTCTCTGTCTAAATTGTTATGCCTGAATCCCACATGAAGGTAATATTTACTGACTTTTAAGCTTAAGTGTAACACCCACACAGTGGACTTTATCAAGTTACAAACAGTTTTACCTGAGCAGACTATGTGAGTATGTATAGGGAGCATAGTGACGTGAAGGGTCAGGGGGAGAGAGTTGATTGCTGAAAAGTTGGATTTGAGAAAGACCTACCCGGCATAGGCCAATAGGTTTGTTGCTGTTTAGGACAACGTTGAAGAAATTTCCTGTCGTTAAAGCTTCGTTTTAAAGTCTACCGAAAACCGAGCAACCAGCAGGATCTTCTCAACTTTTACTCTCACCACAACACCAAAACTAAACGTGACGTAATCATAAGCTTCTTGAGTCGTGCCCTTCTAATCTGTAGTAGTGAATTTCTTGAGGAAGAATACTCTTTCATCGAACAAGTATTTTCTAAACTTCACTATTCTCTTCACTTCATTATAGACTGTAGACACTGTAGACACTGTAGACACTGTAGACACTGTAGACACTGTAGACACTGTAGACACTGTAGACACTGGGCATATAACATCAACTCATACACAGATAACCCGCACACAGCAGAGAGAAAATCTTATGAAGAGAGTGAGTATAATATATAGGTGAGGAGAACAGCGACGAGAGAAAGAGAAGAGGAAAGATAAATAGTGGAAGTTGTAATGATGGTTGTAGTAGTAGAAGTGGGAGTAATTTGTGCCACAAGAGAAAGGGAAGTGAAGGGAGACACTAATAGTAGTAATAGTAGAAAATAGAAGCAAAAATAATAGTAAAGGAGTGATAGTCATAGTACAAGTAGAAGTGAGTTCAGTCTAAGGACAAGAAAAAGGAGCACTGCAGGAGAGCTTAGGACCCACTAGGAGCACTGTAGGAGAGCTTAGGACCTACTAGGGGTAGGCCCAAACACGCGGGATAGAGGGAAACTGAAGGACAGAGCACACTGGCAGAAAAATTAAAAAAAGGGGAATACGAAAAAGATGAAAGGAGAAAAGGTAGGGAGAGAAGAAATGATCATGTCAAGTCACGAGTGTTCTGAAGTTGGCAACATTTGACAATGTAAGGAGAAAGGAAGACATCTACAGAGACAAAACCAACATCAAGATTCATAAATGGAAAATGTGTATATAGAGATGCTTCAACAAGACGACTGTTGTGAAGGCTAGAAGTAGAATAAACACTTTGGCAGAAGACCAGTCAGTAGGATGACTGCGATTTCTAACATAACAGAAAAGAACATTATTGGAATCGGCGAGTCCAACACTTTTTTGTACTCTTAAATTAAGTCTGTCAGAAAGAGAGTGGCCGTTTCTTCATTTTTCTCCCTAGTGTGTTCTGTGTTGTAACACCACTACATCACTTCCCAGACTATTCCACTTACTGATAGCTCTGTCACTGAAGAAATATTTCATCTGAGTCTTCAGCATCCAGTTGTGATCCCTTGTTGTTCTGTTCCATCTCTGGATCATTCTGCCTATGTCCACTTTGTCAATTCCAGTCAGTATTCTATATGTCATCATATGACCCCTGTGTCTCCTGTCCTCCAGTGTCGTCAGGTCAATTCCCTTAACCTCTCTTCGCAGGACATGTCCCTTAGCTCCGGGACTAGTCTTGTTACCTAGCTTGGCTAGGTGTGGGTTCCAAAGTGTGTGTGTGTGTGTGTGTGTGTGTGTGTGTGTGTGTGTGTGTGTGTGTGTGTGTGTGTGTGTGTGTGTGTGTGTGTGTGTGTGTGTGTGTGTGTGTGTGTGTGTGTATGCGTGTGTGTGCATGCGCGTGCGTGCGTGCATGCGTGCGTGGGAGTTCATCTGAGGGAGTGATGATTATTAAAGGGTTGACATCAAGGGGCCCAAGGATGGAAACTTGGAGACTTTTCATGTCTGATTTTGAAAGTGACTCCAGGATTGTCATAGCTGGAGACCAACACCCACAACTGTAGAGAGACCAACACCCACAACTGTAGAGAGACCAGCACCCACACCTGTAGAGACCAGCACCCACACCTGTAAAGACCAGCACCCACACCTGTAGAGAGACCAGCACCCACACCAATAGAGACCAGCACTCACACCTGTAGAGACCAGCACCCACACCTATAGAGACCAGCACCCACATCGGTAGAGAGACCAGCACCCACACCCGCAGAGACCAACACCCACACCTGTAGAGAGACCAGCACCCACACCTGTAGAGACCAGCACCCACACCTGTAGAGACCAGCACCCACACCTGTAGAGAGACCAGCACCCACACCTGTAGAGACCAGCACCCACACCTGTAGAGACCAGCACCCACACCTGTAGAGACCAGCACTCACACCTGTACAGAGACCAGCACCCACACCTGTACAGACCAGCACCCACACCTGTAGAGAGACCAGCGCCCACACCTGAAGAGACCAGCACCCACACCTGTAGAGACCAGCACCCACACCTGTAGAGACCAGCACCCACACCTGTAGAGACCAGCACCTACACCTGTAGAGACCAGCACCCACACCTGTAGAGACCAGCACCCACACCTGTAGAGACCAGCACCCACACCTGTAGAGAGACCAGCACCCACACCTGTAGAGAGACCAGCACCCACACCTGTAGAGAGACCAGCACCCACACCTGTAGAGACCAGCACCCACACCTAAATTGACCAGCATCCACACCTGTAGAGACCAGCACCCACACCTGTAGAGACCAGCACCCACACCTGTAGAGACCAGTACCCACACCTGTAGAGACCAGCACCCACACCTGTAGAGACCAGCACCTACACCTGTAGAGACCAGCACCCACACCTGTAGAGACCAGCACCCACACCTGTAGACACCAGCACCCACACCTGTAGAGACCAGTACCCACACCTGTAGAGACCAGTACCCACACCTGTAGAGACCAGCACCCACACCTGTAGAGACAAGCACCCACACCTGCAGAGACCAGCACCCACACCTGTAAAGAGACCAGCAGCCACACCTGTAGAGACCAGTACCCACACCTGCAGAGACCAGCACCCACACCTGTAGAGACCAGTACCCACACCTTTAGAGATCAGTACCCACACCTGTAGAGACCAGTACCCACACCTGTAGAGACCAGCACCAACACCTGTAGAGAGACCAGCACCCACACCTGTAGAGACCAGTACCCACACCTGCAGAGACCAGCACCCACACCTGTAGAGACCAGTACCCACACCTGTAGAGACCAGTACCCATACCTGTAGAGACCAGCATCCTCACTTGCAGAGAGACCAGCACCCACACCTGTAGAGACCAGTACCCACACCTGTAGAGACCAGCACCCACACCTGTAGAGAGACCAGCAGCCACACCTGTAGAGACCAGTACCCACACCTGTTGAGACCAGTACCCACACCTGTAGAGAGACCAGCACCCACACCTGTAGAGAGACCAGCAGCCACACCTGTAGAGACCAGTACCCACACCTGTAGAGAGACCAGCACCCACACCTGTAGAGACCAGCACCCATACCTGTAGAGACCAGTACCCACACCTGTAGAGAGACCAGTACCCACACCTGTAGAGTGACCAGCACCCACACCTGTAGAGGCCAGCACCCACACCTGTAGAGAGACTGCTACTCACTCTTATACATCAGAGAAGTTGTTATTGCAACACATGCACGTGGGGCGGTGAAGACTATTTTATGTTCAATTCCAGAGAAGAAAGTTCATCGGCGAATTCCAGCAGGATAATAAGTGACGCAGGACCGACGCTTCACCATCACTTGCTCTCAACGTTACCATCATAAAGTATTGTGCTGTAACACCATCACCTCCCCCTCCCCCCACATCATTCAATATGGTGTCACCATCGGTCGACTCTGACGACAGTATGCAAAACGTCCAGCGTTTTAAATGTTATAGAAAAAACAAGAGCAGCGAGAGTAACAATGTATATACTGTGTTTGTTTTTTTACTAATATGAGATTAATGAATAAAATTGTAAAAGCTCTATAGATTATTATTTACCCATTGTTTGATAGTGCACACCTCTAAAATATGTGTGTGTGTGTGTGTGTGTGTTTGTGTGTACGTGTGTGTGTGTGTGTGTGTGTGTGTGTGTGTGTGTGTGTGTGTGTGTGTGTGTGTGTGTGTGTGTGTGTGTGTGTGTGTGTGTACAGGAGAATCATCATCATCATTATTCACAATGTTATTATTATTATTATTAATAGTAGTAGTAGTAGTAATAGCAGCAGTAGTAGTAGACAGGCTCTTGATCCAAGGAACTGGATTTATCTTCCCCTTGTTTGGTTCGAATTTAAATGCCTTCCATTCTACAGGCGCTAATGACCCCTGATGCAAATATAACAATTGTTAACGACATTAGTCTTTAATGGCTGATGCATCATTGTATAAATGTACAAATTTTCTTGGATTCTGTGGAATAATTGGAAAACACATCGTCTGGTCAGCTTCTAACTTCTAGTGCTGATGTGCTCTTCACAGCGGAAGTAATTTCATGATGTTAGGTTGTGTAAGCTAAACCCTGCCAGTTTTATTAATCAAATTGATTTCTGTGAAATAACTGGAGAATGTCTCTTCTGATCATAAATAAGTCACAGTGTTTGACTTTATTTAGTTAGCCCCGGGTAAATAAACATAATGTACTTTCATATGTTGTTAACATGTGTGTGCCCTCAAGACTATTGTTAAAAATTTATGAACACTAAGCTTACGGAAAACTTGCTTAAAAGTTCGTACATTTTACTTAGAAAAACATTTAGATTGATTTTGACCTATGTAGGTCCCACTTTTCTGTTTTTCTTTTTGTAAGAAACTGGAGCAATTGGAATACTGCTTTTCATGCAGTGTTGATTGCAAAACGAAAGGCCTAGAGCTATCAAACAACTCCCCTTTTAGTTATTTTTCGTCTATTATCGCTCGTTGGCGATTATTTAACATCTAGCATATGTTAATGGTTATAGGACCATTAGCCCTAAAGGCAGGCCTGATACCAAGCCTAAATTGAAAAAAAAAATAACAAGAACTGTTAAGAAACACGCAAATGACAACAAATTTATACTGAATGTAGGTACCACTGTGAGCTCAGAGGGTGTGGTTTAAAATTTTCGTTTCTCAGTTATGCGGGTGGATGGGAGGAAGGTGATTATCCGTGTGGGTGGATTGATGATGATCCCTCTAGGTGGATTGGAAGTGATGACTCCTCTGGGTGGATTGAAGGTGATGAATCCTCTGGGTGGATTGAAGGTGATGAGTCCTCTGGGTGGACTGAAGGTGATGAGTTCTCTGGGCGAATTGAAGGTGATGAGTCCTCTGGGTGGATTGAGAGAGGCTGCACCTCTGTGGTCGTCACGGTATTATGGATTTTTATAACATCATTAAGTTGACAGAGACTTTTCATCTAACATTTCCCAGCAAGTACTGGAGTTTTCATACTCAATCCAGAATGATTTCCTATACACGAAGTGACATTCCAGCAGTTGTCTAACACATTTTCACGCGGATTTCTCCCACATTAAAAATCGGAAAACAACCAGAGGTACCTAATTTTAATGTTATTTTTCCTGTCGTTGTCATGTCCACACTGCTTCTTCTGTCCTCTTATGTCGTCAGTTTATGTTCCTATAGACTCGCCTAAGAGTTTATTTCTCTTAGTTGTGGTGTCTAGCCTTGTTGCATGCCACAGCAGTGACTCCACTTAATCTGCAGAGATTATACGTTTGATGCGTGCCTCTAGCAATATGTATGGATCCTGCCTCCACTACATCGCTTCCTAAACTATGTGTGTGTGTGTGTGTGTGTGTGTGTGTGTGTGTGTGTGTGTGTGTGTGTGTGTGTGTGTGTGTGTGTGTGTGTGTCTGTGTGTGTCTGTGTGTGTCTGTGTCTGTCTGTTTGTCTGTCTCTGCACTACTCTTCTTTCAGGTCTGTTGTAATTCAAATACAGACAATGAATAGTCCACGAATAAATGAAACAACAGCTTCATTATAATAAAACTGAATAAGTGACTTTAACAACCAGCTACTCCTCAGTGGGTGATTTAAGATAAGTGCTGAACATCAGTAGTTAAAAGTGCAAGAATATTAGCAATATTTTGATTCCCAGGCTAAGATAATCCAGATTTTAAGCTACGGTATATAAGAACTGCAACATATTTGTAATTTTCTATAATTATGATATAATTATATATTTAGTATACCTAGGGGAGAAAAAATTAAATAAATTATTGTAAAAATAGAGAGAAATACTTTGCCTTTGGATGTGTAACTCTGATATGTACACTTAATTCCCACTATTTGAAGGGTTAGTAAATATTATATGACGATATGT